>NC_057797.1:346839291-346990453 GCF_018294505.1 Triticum aestivum | reverse complement strand
GACGACGACGACGACGACAACAACAACAACAACAACAACAACAACAACAACAACAACAACAACAACAACAACAACAACAACAACAGCAACAACAACCACCAGCACCACAACCACAAGGTCGTCCACATGCAAATATTGGCAATGGTAGGTGTCGGTGTCAAAACCGGCGGATCTCGGGTAGGGGGTCCCGAACTATGCGTCTAAGGCGGATGGTAACAGGAGGCAGGGAACATAATGTGTTACCCAGGTTCGGGCCCTCTTGATGGAGGTAAAACCCTACGTCCTGCTTGATTAATATTGATGATATGGGTAGTACAAGAGTAGATCTACCACGAGATCAAAGAGGCTAAACCCTAGAAGCTAGCCTATGGTATGATTGTATGTTGTAGTTGTTTTGTCCTACGGACTAAAACCCTCCGGTTTATATAGACACCGGAGAGGGTTAGGGTTACACAAGGTCGGTTACAAAGGAGGAGATATCCATATCCGTATTGCCTAGCTTGCCTTCCACGCCAAGTAGAGTCCCATCCGGACACGAGATGAAGTCTTCAATATTGTATCTTCATAGTCTAACAGTCCGGCCAATGTAGATAGTCCGGCTGTCCGGAGACCCCCTAATCCAGGACTCCCATAGTAGGCCCTGAACCAGGCTTCAATGATGATAAGTCCGGCGCGCAGTATTGTCTTCGACATTGCAAGGCGGGTTCCTCCTCCAAATACATCACAGAAGAATTTGAATACAAGGATAGTGTCCGACCCTGCAAAATAAGTTCCACATACCACCATAGAGAGAATAATATTTCCGCAAATCTAATTTGCTGACTTGTTTTGGCAACACGACATTATGTCATGGCCCGGTGATTATTCGAACCATTTCCTTTAACTAGCCCCGCACATAACGCGAGGCAGTTTTTTGACACGTCTTGTCAAAGCAAAGATCATGTCCCCTTATCACGGGATTCTCATCAATACGTGCGTGGGTAACCCAACCGCGCCATCGATTACGGCGCTAGGGGGATGAGCGAGTTTTACCAGGCTAGTGGGGACACTTAGTTTCGTCCGCCCATATAAAGGGATAAGGATTCACCTTTTCATCCATGCCTTCTTCCTCCTTTTCTCATCCGTTTTCACGCACTCGAGCTCCAGCGCCCAAGTCTGCACTTCCCACATCAACCTTCTCCAACCATGTCTGGAGCGGGAGGCAGGTGGATGGTCCTCCGCCACAGAGGGAGACATCAAGAAGCTGAGGAGAGCCGGATACCTGCCCGACGACATCGCGCACTGGCTCCCATATGAGGGGCAGCTCATCCCCACCCCCAGGCCCCATGAGAGGGTAGTGTTCCTTACCCATTTCCTCCGCGGACTGGGATTCCCTCTCCACCCATTTGTCCGGGGGCTCATGTTCTACTACGGCCTGGATTTCCATGATCTAGCCCCGAACTTCATCCTCAACATCTCGGCGTTTATCGTCGTGTGTGAGGCCTTCCTCCACATCAAGCCCCACTTCGGCTTATGGCTGAAGACCTTCAATGTCAAGCCGAAGGTTGTGGGCAGCCGCCAGGCGGAGTGCGGAGGCGCCATGGTGGGCAAGATGCCCAACATTACATGGCTCGAGGGCTCCTTTGTGGAAACCATAAAGGGGTGGCAATCGGGATGGTTCTACATCATCGAGCCGCGTGACCCTGCATGGGCAGCGGCCCCCGAGTTCCGATCTGGCATCCCCACGCGGCTCACCTCCTGGAAAGAGAAGGGCATGTCCTGGGGTAGTTCGGGAGAGCTGGCCGGACTCCAAACATGTATTCAAAACATGGTGAACAAGAAGCTCAAACTCGTTAATGTAGTCTAGGTCATGCTCCACCGCCGGATCCTCCCGTGCTAACAACGGGACTTCAACTTGTGGGAGTTCGACCCGGCGCAGCACCGAACTCTGAACAGGCTCTTCGACACAACTCACGAAGATGCCTGGAGGGTGCTGTTCAAAAGTGCCGAGGTCCCCCTTCCATTACTGAGGATCGCGGATTCAGCGTGAAGCGCCAAGCCAGTGCGGTAAGCTGCTTTACCTTTCACATGATACTTATTTTTTATAGATTGACTCCATACGGGATCTAAAACTCCTATACCTTTGACAGGACTGGCAAGAGACGGCCGGACAGATCGACTGTCCGGCTCCTTTGCCCGAAGGCCCAGCAGACGCTCTTCTGGCGAAGATGCTGACTCTGGCTCCTTATACGGTGCTGGAGAAGACCAAGAAGGCCAAGGGAACCCGAAAGATTTCCCAATGCCAGGCGTCGTCGGACTCACCGTCCGAGGATTCTACGGCGCAATCCTCCCCCGAAGACGAGGAGGCAGAAGAGGATGCTCCCCCTCCAGACGGGGGAGACAAGAAAATGAAGACCGCCCCAACTGGGGAGGCCGAAGGGTCCAAGAAGGGGAGAACTCTCCTTCCGGACTACTCTACCACCGTCGCCGACGGCGAAGACGAGTGGCTGCCCAGGGCCAAGCCCCTGGGGAAGTCGTAAGTATTCGGATACCAGAGTAAGTCATAGTATTTCTTTGCCGCACTACTTCTCCTAACACCGAAATATGATTATGCAGGCCGCCCCGAGCCCGTATCGATGTATCATCGGATGGTTCCCTAGGCTCGTCAGACATGGATAGCGATCCAGTCCCGACCGCCACCTCCCCCTATCCTGCAGACGACGCCGAGGTGCTATCTCACGAGGCACCGGGTCGAGGGGAGACAGTCCCGGAGGCGCCTCAAGGCGGCCTCTCGGACTCCGGAAGCCGAGGGGACAAGGCCCCTGAGAGCTTCGAGTTTTGGCTGGAAGGCCTCTCTATCGCGGCCACGAGGTGGCCGATCAGCCGCATCATATGCTTCTTCCTCTAGTCGGGGTAGCAACCTGCACTTTGGGTAACTCTTGGAGGGGTGCTCGAGTTTATATTCCTCGGCCGCGAGGACTTCAGTCCATCTATCAGCTAGCATATCCTGATCAGCATGAAGCTGCTACTGCTTTTTCTTAAGGCTATTTGCCGTGGCTATAAGCCGGCGTTTGAAGCGCTCCTGTTCGACGGGATCCTCTGGCACAGTGAATTCTTCGTCGCCGAGGCTTGCCTCGTCTTCGGAGGGGGGCATGTAATTATCATCCTCCTCTCCATCTGCCGCTTTCTCAGGAGGGCTGTCTCCTCCATCATCCTGCTCTAAATCTTGCTGGAGGGGATTTTTGTTGTCTTCGGCACTATTCGGAGTGTTATTATCTCCTGTGCCGGTATCACCACTTTTGCTTTGGCGGGACTTAGAGCGGCGCCGCTGACGTCGGCGCTTGGGTTGCTTCTTGGAGGGGTCATCCTCCGCTATCTCGTCGCCATTGTCGTCTTTGGGTGTATCCAGCATGTATATATCGTATGATGAGGTGGTTGTCCAGTGCCCTGTGGGCAGCGGTTCCTCTTCGTCTCCCGCATCGTCGTCCATACCGTCGATGTCTTTGGAGTCGAAGTCGAGCATGTCGGTTAAGTCATCGACAGTGGCTACTAAGTGGGTGGTGGGTGGGCCGCGAATTTCTTCGTCGTCCGCATCCTAGTCCTGCAGGGCATAGTTCGGCCAGGATCCTCCTGACAAGGAGAGAGAGACCTTAATGAGTTCAGTATGTCGCCAAAGGGCGAGTGCTAAAAAATATCCATGGAGGTAAACTCCATGATCGGCGCCCAATCGGATTCGATAGGAACGGGCGCAGGCGGTTCGGAGTCCGTGGCCGGAGAAGGATCCGGCAGTTTAACAACACGGCTCTTGTGCAAGGTAAGGTCGATGTTTGGCTCGATCGCCGCTGAGGGTAAGGCCTCCGTGGCGGGGTCCATCCACCCGTCCATGGACGGCGCAACTGGCTCCGAATTGAGGGTCGGAGCGGCTGCCTGTGCGATCTCTTGGACACTGTCCGATGGTAGAGCTAAATCGTACTCATCGTGACCGTGTGATGCACAAGGCAGAGGCTCGAATCCGTCGAAGATCAAGTCTCCACGGATATCGGCCACGTAGTTTAAGCTTCCAAACCTGACCTGGTGGCCAGGGGCGTAACTTTCAATCTGCTCTAGATGGCCAAGCGAATTGGCCCGCAGTGCAAAGTCGCCGAACACGAAGATCTGTCCGGGGAGGAAAGTCTCACCCTGGACTGCATCGCTATCAATGATAATAGGAGCCATCAAGCCTAACGGCGACGACACAGAACAACTCTCAATGAAAGCACCAATGTCGGTGTCAAAACCGGCAGATCTCGGGTAGGGGGTCCCGAATTGTGCATCTAAGGCGGATGGTAACAGGAGGCAGGGAACATGATGTTTTACCCAGGTTCGGGCCCTCTTGATTGAGGTAAAACCCTACGTCCTGCTTGATTAATATTGATGATATGGGTAGTACAAGAGTAGATCTACCACGAGATCGGAGAGGCTAAACCCTAGAAGCTAGCATATGGTATGGTTGTATGCTGTAGTTGTTGTGTCCTACAGACTAAAACCCTCCAGTTTATATAGACATCGGAGAGGGTTAGGGTTACACAAGGTCGGTTACAAAGGAGGAGATTTCCATATCCGTATTGCCTAGCTTGCCTTCCATGCCAAGTAGAGTCCCATCCGGACACGAGACAAAGTCTTCAATCTTGTATCTTCATAGTCTAACAGTCTAGCCAATGGAGATAGTCCGGCTGTCCGGAGACCCCCTAATCCAGGACTCCCACAGTAGGGCTCCCCCTCAGGTATGAGATCATGACCATCTACCTAAACCAAAATTGAATATTCCACCATTTGAGGGTAGATAGGTTCCTGATATATATCTTACTTGGGAGTTAGAAATGAACAACGATTTACATGTTTACAATATCCTGAGGAGAGACGTGTTCCTGCTGCTGTTTGTGCTTTCACTAGCTTTGCATGTGTTTGGTGGTCTGAACATTGTAGATTATATCCTATTCCAGCTACTTGGGCTGCTTTGAAAACTGCTATGCGTACTCGTTGGGTGCCACCATATTATCAACGTGAATTAATTCAAAAATTGCAGTGTTTAAGACAAGGAAAAAATTATGTAGAAGAATATTATCAGGAGTTACAAACTGGCATGATTAGATGTGGTATTATTGAGGAGAATGAAGCTATGCTTGCACGTTTTATGGGTGGATTAAATAGAGAGATTCAGACCATTCTAGAGTATAAGGAGTATAATAATATCACTCGTTTATTCCATCTTGCTTGTAAAGCTGAACGTGAAGTGCAGGATCGACAGGCATTGGTGCAAATTAACTTTTCTGCAGGTCGATCTTCATCATGGACACACATGTGCATCCTCTACTTCCACTACACCAGCACCTCCATCAGGTGCCACATCCAGCCGTGATACAAGAAAGAAGGCACAACCACCACTATCTGCCAAGAGCAGACCTGCCGAGCCTGTGCTGAGCTCTTCTTCTTCCATGGCATCGATGTGGCACACGAGTGATATTATTTGTCGTTGTTGTAAGGGAAGAGGACATTTTGCGAGAGAATGCAAATCTCAGCGTGTGATGATTGCTACTGAGGATGGTGGGTATGAGTCCACTAGTGACTATGATGAGGAGACTTTGGCTCTTATTACACATGAAGAACATGGTGGAGATGATTTTGATCATGAGACACAATACATGGCTACTGAAGATGCTAACAGGTATGAATGTTTAGTTGCTCATCATGTTTTGAGTGTGCAGGTTACACAAGCTGAGCAAAATCAGAGGCATGATTTTTTCCATACAAAGGGAGTTGTGAAGGAACGTTCTATTCGTGTCATCATAGATCGAGGGAGCTGCAACAACTTGGCTAGCATGGAGATGGTGGAGAATCTCTCTCTCACCACAAGGCTGCATCCACATCCTTACTACATCCAATGGTTCAACAACAGCGGCAAGGTTAAGGTAACACGCACCATTCGTGTGCATTTTAGTATCTCTACATATGCTGATTATGTTGATTGTGATGTGGTGCCTATGCAAGCATGTTCCTTATTACTTGGTAGACCATGGCAATTTGATAAAAATTCTGTACACCATGGTAGAAACAATCAGTATACTCTTGTTCATAAGGACAAAAATATTACTTTGCTTCCTATGACTATTGATTCCATTTTGAAAGATGATATTAATAGAGCTAATAAAGCAAAACAGGAGCAGTATAAGACTGAAAATCAGATTGTGGCAAAAGAATTTGAGCAACAAATGAAGCCTAATAATAAACCATCTAGTGTTGCTTCTGAAATTAAATTGAAAAGTGCATGTTTACTTGCCACCAAATCTGATATTGATGATCTAGATTTTAGCAAATCTATTTGCTATGCTTTTCTGTGCAAAGAGGCATTATTTTCATTCGAGGACATGCCTTCCTCTTTGCCTCCTGTTGTCACTAACATTTTGCAGGAGTTCTTTGACGTCTTTCCACAAGACGTGCCACCGGGATTACCACCTATTCGAGGGATTGAACATCAAATTGACTTAATTCCCGGTGCATCATTACCCAACTGCGCGCCATACCGTACCAATCTATAGGAGACAAAGGAGATTATGCGTCAAGTATAGGAGCTGCTCGACAAAGGTTATATACATGAATCCCTTAGTCCTTGTGATGTTCCTATAATTTTAGTGCCAAAAAGGATGGTACGTCCCGTATGTGTGTTGATTGTAGAGGCGTTAATAATATTACTATTCGTTATCGTCATCCTATTCCTAGGCTAGACGACATGCTTGATGAATTGAGTGGCTCTACAATATTCTCCAAAGTTGATTTGCGTAGTGGATACCATCAAACTCGTATGAAATTGGGAGATGAATGGAAAACAACATTTAAAACTAAGTTTGGATTATATGAGTGGTTAGTCATGCCTTTTGGGTTAACTAATGCACCTAGTACTTTCATGAGATTAATGAACAAAGTTTTACGTGCTTTCATTGGACGATTTGTGGTAGTCTATTTTGATGATATACTGATTTATAGCATATCTTTGGAGAAACATTTGGAACATTTATGTGTTGTTGTTATTGCTCTACGTGATGCACGTTTGTTTGGTAACCTTGGGTAGTGCACCTTCTGCACCGACTGGGTATCTTTTATTGGCTATGTTGTTACTCCACAGGGAATTGAAGTTGATAAAGCCAAGATTAAAGCTATTGAGAGTTGGCCACAGCCCAAAACGGTCACACAAGTGAGGAGTTTTCTTGGCCTCACTGGATTATATAGGCGTTTTGTGAGAGATTTCAGCATCATTGCTGCACCTTTCAAGGAGCTTACAAAGAAGGATGTACCTTTTATTTGGGGTACCGCACAGGAAGAAGCCTTCACGGTATTGAAAGATAAGTTTACACATGCTGCTTTACTCCAACTTCCTGATTTTAATAAGACTTTTGAGCTTGAATGTGATGCCAGTGGAATTGGATTAGGAGGTGTGTTATTACAAGATGGCAAACCTGTTGCATACTTTTCTGAAAAACTGAGTGGGCCTAGTCAGAATTATTCTACTTATGATAAAGAATTATATGCTCTTGTTCAGACTTTAGTAACATGGCAACATTATTTATGACACAAAGAATTTTTTATACATTCTGATCATGAATCATTGAAACGTATTAAAAGTCAAGCTAAACTGAATCGTAGACATGCTAAATGGGTTGAATTCATTGAAATTTTCCCTTATGTCATTAAACACAGGAAGGGTAAAGAAAATGTTATTGTTGATGCATTGTCTCGTCGCTATACTATGCTTTCACAACTTGACTTCAAAACATTTCGTTTGGAGACCATCAAAGATCAATATGTGCATTATGGTGATTTTAAAGATGTAATGCAGAATTGTAAAGAAGGAAGAACGTGGAACAAGTTTGTCGTTAATGATGGATTTGTGTTCCGTGCTAACAAGCTATGCATTCCAGCTAGCTCCGTTCGTCTTTTGTTGTTGCAGGAGGCGCATGGAGGAGGATTAATGGGACACTTTGGCGTGAAGAAGACGGAGGACATACTTGCTACACATTTCTTTTGGCCAAAGATGAGACGGGATGTTGAACGTTTTGTTGCTCGCTGCACTACATGTCAAAAAGCTAAGTCATGACTTAATCCTTATAGTTTATATATGCCTTTGCGTGTACCTAGTGTCCCTTGGGAGGACATATCTATGGACTATGTTTTAGGTTTACCTTGAACAAAGAAGGGGAGGGATAGCATATTTGTTTTCATGGATAGATTCTCGAAAATGGCACACTTTATACCATGTAATAAAAGCGATGATGCTGTTAATGTTGCTGATTTGTTCTTTCGTGAAATTATTCGCTTGCATGGTGTGCCAAATACTATTTTTTCAGATCATGATACTTAATTTCTTAGCCACTTTTGGAGATGGTTATGGGCTAAATTGGGGACTAGACTGCTTTTTAGTACTACTTGTCACCCCCAGACTAATGGACAAACTGAAGTAGTCAATAGAACGCTGTCTACTATGCTTATGGCTGTTTTGAAGAATAATAAGAAAATATGGGAAGAATGCTTGCACCGTATTGAATTTGCTTATAATAGTTCATTGCATTCTACTACTAAGATCTGCACTTTTGAAATTGTGTATGGTTTCCTACTGTAACATCCCAAATTTTCAATTTGGAATGTTATACACTAGATCATCTTTGCATATCATATTTTATTGCATTTTGGTTGATCCTAGAAATTCTACACAACTCAAGGACCCTCTGAGAGAGTTGGGATTTCGTTATTTTCATATTTGAGTTTTCTCAAATTTTGAAAATAGGATCATTTGATTTTATTTACTTTACCTTCAATTATTTCTATTACAAAAATATGAGAGAGGGAATAAAATGACTTTCCCAAAATAAAGAAATATTGAGGATTTAATAAAAAAATCAAATAAGATTTTATTTTGGTTTTAGTTGCTATTTTATTTGAATTTGGGGAAAATATGGGTTTTTAAAAATTGCATTTAGGCCCCAAATAAATGTTCATCCTGTGCGGCTTGATTTTAGAAGCTGGGGAAAATTTATTTAGGGATTTTTGGAGTCCGTTTAGTATTCCTTTTATTTTTTTCTGAGCGTAACTATTTAAAAAAACCGAACCGACTTTGGGCTGTAACCGGCCAGGACTCCGCATGGCCGGGGCTTTAAATAGCCGCGCCCCGGGCCTCCTCAGCCAGCCCAGCCGCGTCGCGCCCCGTGCCCAAACCCTAGCCGCCGCCCCGCCGCCGCCGGAGTTCGCCGCCGACGAGGTCGAGCCACCGGTTTTTTTAGAAAACCGTTAGGTCTTCACCGTTTTTTTTTCGTTTTTTTAGATTTGTTTTTTTAGATAGATCGGTTTTTTTCTTTCGGTTTAGTTATTTAGTGAGCGTTCGCTCGTTAGTTCGTTTTAACGAACGCGTTCTTCGTTCAGATCCAGTTAACGAACGTCTGTTCGTTAATCTGTTCGTCGTTTTCTTTTTCTCGGATTAAATCCACGATTTTTCTGATCGCAATTCGTGATCCGTTTTTCGTTCTAGTATAACTTTTCGCTCATTTATCGGAATCAGGCGATTCAAGTGCCTGGAGTTTCGTCTCGAAACCCTCTTTCCGTTTAACCAAATCAAGCAAGTTTTTGCCACTGTAAAAATTACCCTAGATCCAGAATAGTAAATGAAGCTTGTTTCTTTTGTCGTTTGTCTTTCGTTGCTTCGTTCGATTTGATTCTTTTTGCCAACCGAAGTTCTTAAGTTGAACTTTCTAGTTAGATCTATTATTTGAGTTTTAGCTGTGCATTAGTTGAGTACTTATTGTATGCTTGTTTGTTTGCGATAGAGTACCCGGAGTGCGTCGCTTGCTACTTCGAATCGCTAGGTTTCGCGGATCATCAGCAGGGCAAGTAACACTTTGATCATACTTTCAATTACCCAGTTTTATTGCATTAGATCAACCCTCACACATTGCATGATTAGGATCTAATTAAATTGTGGGTTTGGGAAGTAGTTGAGGTAGTACCTATTACCTGTTATTATCAAACCTTTGGGAGTTACTTCTACGTTTGCTTATTATGCCATCCTATGCTAGTAGTCGTGGATTGGGTGAGTGAAATTCATGATAGATGTGAGATTGTTAAATTAAAAGGTTTATCTAAGGTGGCAACTTAAATACACATCTGGGTGGATTGAGGCACCTGGGTATTCCAGTGATTGCCTGTTTTCTTTTGGACCGCCACCCAGGCTCAAAGGGATCATGAGATTATTCATGCTAGAAACTTCCGTGTGCAGCCACAAGCTACTATGTGCTCTAGCATAGTTGAGTAAGTCGTGCGAATTCTTACAGAGGTAGACTAGCAGATGTAGGGGAAAGTAGGTGTAACGGTCTACCCGATCGTAAGGTGCTAGCGCTTCTGAAAGACTATGTCTCGGTCATCCGTTTCTCAAACAACATGTAGTGCGAGAATCCCAACGGAGGAGATCGAGTCTTGTGGGGAAAAGCATGCAAACCTCTGCAGAGTGTATAAACTAATCATGGTTAGCCGTGTCCCGGTTATGGACATCTTGAGTATCTAGTACCTGGATTATCATGTGAATCTCATCATGTTACTCTAAAATTAATTTTGTTGGGTTTTTTAATGATGATGCTTAATTGGGATTGAGAATGCTGTCAACCATTCTCAATGTTTAACAACTACCATGATAGTTAAATAAAATTTATTCCTTTGCAGTAGGGAAAAATTGGCTTTACGCAAAACTGTAACCATAGAGCTTTCCACCAGCCAAATATGCATGTAGTATAGCCTGTTTCTTTCATTGCTCTCTATGTGTTGCATTGCCAGCATATTCCATGTGCTGACCCGTTTCGGGCTGCAACGTTAATGTTGCAGACTATTCAGACGATGATTAAGGTGCTTTTAGGTCGTGGTTCTATACTCAGTGATGCCGTTGGAGTTGATGGACTCACTTATCTTCCAAGCCTTCCGATGTTATCGTTATTAGATGGCCTTAAGCCATAGTTATTGTAATAAGCTCTCTTTTGAGACACTCGATGTAATAAGTGTGTGATTGCTACTCTGTTATAAATCCTTCAAGTACTGTGTGGTGTCAGCATTACTGATCCAGGGATGACACCTGAGCATAGAGATTGGACCGTTTGAGGTCTGGTCGCTACAAGATGGTATCAGAGCACACACTGACTGTAGGACACGACCACTAAGCTAAAAGACGTAGATCACTACTCACTCTCTTCTCATTCTGACTTCTTATCTTTTCTGCTCTTTTAGGATGGCGGATGCAAAGAACAAGTTCATGCAACCGGATGAAGATACACCCTTTGGACGTCACTTGCAGGAAGTCACTAGATACCTGAACATAGGAATACCAAGCTTCACCGGGACCTACAACGCCACTTTATCGAAAGAAGACGCTGGATGACTCAAGTTCAAGTTCCAGGAAGGACGTTCATGCCAGTCAGTGAGCCCATAGAGTTTTCCTTTAATGCACCAACCTGGAGTCTAGGAAAGAGCATGGCAGCTCACATCACCATGGGACGTATTGGAGAAGTTTACCGCAATGATCTCAAGGATACTATCTACCAGATTTGTGGGCGCCGAGATGAGCACTGGGAGATGATCAGCACTAGGAAGGATAGATCAATTGCAGCTTTTATTCAGGAGTTAAACCAGCACATTCGACGTTAGGAGAACCAGATGTGCGCCGACATGATAGATCTCAAGAAGGCGAGGACAAGAATCAAGGAACTGGAGGAAGAACTCAAGGCTACACGTGAAGATTATGAAGAGGAAATCGAAGTATTAGTGGGGAAGAATGATGATCTGATCAAGAAGATCGGAACATTTATGGGAGGCCCTACACTAGTAGAAGAAGACGAAGAACCCAATGAGATTCGCCCGGAAGACTACATCATCATCGACGACACCGACTCGGATCCAAATGATAGCGATATTGACTATGTTGATGAAGCAGGAGTAGATATCATGGAGTCTGCAACTGAAGAATATTTCTAGTAGACCACCCCAACAGTAGTAGTAGTCCACCATGTAAATATAGTAGTCCGAGCACTTTTGCGATAGTTAGATCGATTGTGTGCCCTTGTTTGATTGAATGAAGTGAATTGTTTGCTTTTGCCTCATGTGCATATGGGTAGTGTTTTCTCTCTAGACCCCTATCTATTCTTAAATCTCATCTTTTCTAAACCCTCAGATGCCGCCGAGACGTGACCCCGGGTTTACCTTCCCACCGGAGCTCACTCGGTTGTTCCAGCAGCAGAACACATTGATGTAGTTGCTAGTTCAGAATCAGAATCAGGGGAACAACAACAACAACAACAACCCACCACCACCACCACCTATTGATCACTTAGCCCGTTTTCTTAGGCTGAATCCGCCGGTGTTTTCCAGTAGCACCGAGCCGATAGTAGCAGATGATTGGCTCCGCAAGACAGCTAGGGAGTTGACCACGATAGGATGCACAGATGCGGAAAAGGTGAAGTTTGCCGCACATCAGCTTGAAGGACCAGCAACATCATGGTGGGAGAATTTCACAGCCACTTTCCCTATCGACACTGTCACGTGGGACCAATTTCAGCAGGCTTTTCGTACTGCCCATGTTTCAGCAGGAGCTATGGCCATGAAGAAGTGAGAGTTTCGCAACTTGCGCCAAGGAGGAAGGACAGTTGGCCAGTATGTGGAGGACTTTAGTAAGCTAGCATGTTATGCCCCAGATGATGTTGCTATGGATGCAGCTAAGCAGGAGAAGTTTTTGGAAGGACTGAATGATGAGTTGAGCATGCAGTTGATGGTAGCAACCTTCAACAACTACCAGGAGTTGGTAGACCGTGCTCTTATGATTAAAGGGAAGTAGCAGCAAATTGAGAACCGCAAGAGGAAGTATGGACAAGGGAAGTACAATTCTGGAGCTCAGCAGAAGCCACGTTTTACCCCTAGACCGGGAGGACATTTTCAGCATACCCATGGAGGAGGTAGCTCGAACAATCACAATGGCACCAAGAATGGTAATGGGAATGGAGGAAGCAACGGCCAGAATCGCACCAACCCATCAACCCCAGCCAAGAGAGACCTGAGCCAAGTCACTTGATTTAAGTGCCAGAAGACCAGACATTATGCCAATGAATGTCCTGAATCCCAGAATGGATATGGCAATGGAAGCTCTGGGAAGAAGCCGAACCCTTTCAACAGGGGACAGGTGAACCACGTTAACATGGAGGAGGTTGAAGAGCAGCCGGATGCAGTAATCGGTAAGTTTTTGGTTAAGTCATTTACTGCACTCGCTCTTTTTGATACTGGTGCATCGCATTCATACATATCAAGGGGATTTGTGAATAACTATAATCTTCCCACCAAAGTTCTTAGAACACCTATGTTAGTAAGCTCACCAGGAGCGGAGTATATGGCTAGCCAAGGATGTTTTTAAGTGCCATTGAGTATAGGTTGGCATGTGTTTCCCTCGGATTTAATCATTTTGGAATCACAAGGTTTGGATGTAATTCTGGGTATGGATTGGCTGTCGATGTATGGAGGAAACATCGATTGCGCCAGTAAGTCGATTTTGCTTACCACCCCAGAAGGGAGAAGGATCAAGTATGTATCCCGACATGTGCCAAAAGGGACTCAAGTAAATTGTTTAACAGGAGTTATGCAGGAGGAAGTACCAGTGGTGAAGGATTTCACTGATGTATTTCCAGAGGAGTTGCCAGGCATGCCACCGGATAGAGATATTGAGTTTTTGATTGAGCTTTTGCCAGGCACAGGGCCAATATCAAAGAGACCATATAGGATGCCCGCAAAGGATTTGGTGGAGATTAAGAAGCAGATTAAGGAGTTACTGGATAAAGGATACATTCGCCCAAGTTCTTCGCCTTGGGGATCGCCAGTACTTCTAGTGGAGAAGAAGGATGGATCGTTAAGGATGGTTGTTGATTATCGAGGATTGAATGAAGTAACCATCAAGAACAAGTACCCACTGCCAATGATAAATGATCTGTTTGATCGATTGCAAGGAGCTAAGGTATTTTCCAAGATCGATCTGCGATCAGGATACCATCAGTTGAAGATTCGAGAACAGGATATACCTAAGACGGCTTTACCACCAGGTATGGGTTGTACGAGTATACCGTTATGTCATTTGGTCTGACTAACGCACCTGCATATTTTATGAACATGATGAACAAAGTATTCATGGAGTTTTTGGATAAGTTCGTCGTGGTGTTCATTGACGATATCCTGGTATACTCGAAGAATGAAGAGGAGCATAAGGAGCATTTGCGTTTGGTACTTGGTAAGCTCAGAGAACATCAACTATATGCCAAGTTCGGCAAATGTGAGTTTTGGTTGAAGGAAGTTGGATTTCTCGGACACGTTATATCTGGAGAAGGTATAGCAGTAGATCCCACCAAGGTTGATACTGTGACAAATTGGGAAGCCCCAACAACTGTTGGAGAGATCCGTAGTTTTCTTGGACTCGCAGGATACTACCGGAGATTCATTGAAAAAAATTCGAAGATTGTGAAGCCTATGACGGAGTTGTTGAAAAAGGATACCAAGTTCATATGGACTAAAGAGCATGAGGCTAGTTTCCAGGAGTTGAAGAAACGTTTGGTTACCTCACCTGTGTTGATTTTGCGAGATCAGACCAAGGATTATGAGGTGTATTGCGATGCTTCACGTCGAGGACTTGGAGCAGTGCTTATGCAGGAAGGAAGAGTTGTTTCATATGCCTCACGACAGCTTAAGCCGCATGAGTTAAATTATGCCACACATGATTTGGAGTTAGCAGCCGTAGTGCATGCGTTGAAAACTTGGAGACACTTTCTCATTGGAAACCATTGTGAAGTGTACACGGATCACAAGAGTTTGAAGTATATTTTCACACAGAAGGAGTTGAATCTCAGGCAAAGGAGATGGTTGGAGCTCATCAAGGATTATGATATGAAACTGCATTATCACCCCGGAAAGGCTGACGTAGTAGCTGATGCGTTAATCCGTAAAAGCCATGTCAACACCTTAATGACAGGAGATTTACCAAGCGAGTTAGCCGAAAATCTTCGAGAGCTATGTTTGGAAATAGTTCCAAGAGGCTATGTAGCAGCATTGGAGATTCAGTCTACTTGATGGATAAGATCAAAGAAGCCCAGAAGACTGACAAGGAGATTGCCTCTATAAAGGAGAAAATGAGCAAAGGAAAAGCTAAGGGATTTCGTGAAGATGATCACGATGCCTTATGGTTTGAAGACCGTGTTTATGTGCCTAATGATTCGGAGATCAGGAAGTTAATTCTGCAAGAGGCCATGATTCACCATATCCGATTTACCCAGGAAATACCAAGATGTATTTGGATTTGAAGGATACCTTCTGGTGGACCGGAATGAAGAAGGATATTGCGGAGTATGTAGCAGTTTGTGATGTATGCCAGCAGGATTGCTACAGCCATTGCCGATACCCGAATGGAAGTGGGATAAGTTAGGCATGGATTTTATTACGGGTTTACCCAGAACTCGTTCAGGCTATGACTCAATCTGGGTGGTAGTCGATCGTTTGACAAAGGTAGCTCATTTCATTCCAGTGAAGACTACCTATACCAGTGCAAAGTTGGCAAACATATACATGACCAGAATCGTATGTATGCATGGAGTTCCAAGGAGCATTGTGTCAGATAGAGGAACCCAATTTACCTCAAAGTTCTGGAATCAGTTGCATGAAACTTTGGGTACTAGGCTAGAATTCAGCACAGCTTTCCATCCGCAGACAGATGGACAGACCGAGAGAGTCAATCAGATTTTGGAGGATATGTTGAGAGCTTGTGCGCTAGATTACGGATCTAGTTGGGACGAGAATTTGCCATATGCAGAGTTCTCTTACAACAACAGCTATCAATCCAGTTTGAAGATGGCCCCTTTCGAAGCCTTGTACGGAAGGAGGTGCAGGACCCCATTGTCGTGGGATGAAGTTGGAGACCGCCAGTTGTTCGGACCAGATCTGATTAAGGAGTCTGAACAGAAAGTGAAATTGATCCACGATAGGCTCAAGGTAGCTCAATCCAGGCAGAAGAGCTACACAGATTCTAAACACAAGGAGACAGTTTACGAAGTCGGAGACCGAGTTTATCTTCGAGTATCCCCACTTCGAGGAGTTAAGCGCTTTGGAGTTAAGGGAAAGTTAGCGCCACGTTTTGTAGGCCCATACAAAGTTTTGGAGCGTATGAGAGAAGTAGCCTATAAGTTGGAATTTCCCAAAGGATTGTCAGGAGTTCATGACGTGTTCCACGTTTCCCAGTTGAAGAAGTGCCACGCAGAGATGGCTGATATACCGCTGAGAGATACAGTGCCGCTGGAAGCAATTCAGTTGGACAGTGATTTGACCTATGAGGAGAAACCAGTCAAGATTTTAGAGTATGCCAGTTGAGTCACCCGCAGCAAGGTTATAAAGTTTTGCAAAGTTCAGTGGAGCCACCACATGGAGGATGAAGCCACCTGGGAGCGAGAGGAATATTTGCTGAAGGACCACCCTCACCTATTTTCTAGCCAACCCGAATCTCGAGGGCGAGATTCATCTTAAGGGGGGTAGGTTTGTAACATCCCAAATTTTCAATTTGGAATGTTACACACTAGATCATCTTTCCATATCATATTTTATTGCATTTTGGTTGATCCTAGAAATTCTACGCAACTCAAGGACCCTTTGAGAGAGTTGGGGATTTCGTTATTTTCATATTTGAGTTTTCTCAAATTTTGAAAATAGGATCATTTGATTTTATTTATTTTATCTTCAATTATTTCTATTAATAATATGAGAGAGGGAATAAAATGACTTTCCCAAAATAAAGAAATATTGAGGATTTAATAAAAAAACAAATAAGATTTTATTTTGGTTTTATTTGCTATTTTCTTTGAATTTAGGAAAAATACGCGTTTTTAAAAAATTGCATTTAGGCCCCAAATAAATGTTCATCCTGTGCGGCTTCATTTTAGAAGCTGGGGAAAATTTATTTTGGGATTTTTGGAGTCCGCTTAGTATTCCTTTAGTTTTTTTTTGAGGGTAACTATTTTAAAAAAAATCCGAACCGACTTTGGGCCGTAACCGGCCAGGACTCCGCCTGGTCGGGGCTTTAAATAGCCGCGCCCCGGCCGCCTCAGCCCAGCCCAACCGCCGCACCGCCGCCGCCGCGCCGCACCCGGAGTTCGCCGCCGACGAGGTCGAGCCACCGGTTTTTTTTAGAACACTGTTAGGTTTTCACCGGTTTTTTCGGTTTTCTTAGATTTGTTTTTTTAGATAGATCGGTTTTTTTCTTTCGGTTTAGTTATTTAGCGAGTGTTCGCTCGTTCGTTCATTTTAACGAACACGTTCTTCGTTTAGATCCAGTTAACGAACGTCCGTTCGTTAATTTGTTTGTCGTTTTCTTTTTCTCAGATTAAATCCGTGATTTTTCTGATCGCGATTCCTGATCCGTTTTTCGTTCTAGTATAAATTTTCGCTCGTTTATCGGAATCAGGCGATTCAAGCGCCTGGAGTTTCGTCTCGAAACCCTCTTTCCGTTTAACCAACTCAAACAAGTTTTTTCCATTGTAAAAATTGCCCTAGATCCAGAATAGTAAACGAAGCTTGTTTCTTTTGCCGTTTGTCTTTCGTTGCTTCGTTCGATTTGATTCTTTTTGCCAAGCGGAGTTCTTAAGTTGAACTTTCTGGATAGATCTCTTATTTGAGTTTTACATGTGCATTATTTGAGTACTTATTGTATGCTTGTTTTTTTGCGATGGAGTACCCGGAGTGCGCCGCTTGCTACTTCGAATCGCTAGGTTTCGCGGATCATCAGCAAGGCAAGTAACACTTTGATCATACTTCCAATTACCCAGTTTTATTACATTAGATCAACCCTCACACATTGCATGATTAGGATCTAATTAAATTGTCGGTTTGGGAAGTAGTTGAGGTAGTACCTATTACCTGTTATTATCAAACCTTTGGGAGTTACTTCTACGTTTGCTTATTATGCCATGCTATGCTAGTAGACGTGGATTGGGTGAGTGAAATCCATGACAGATGTGAGATTGTTAAATTAAAACGTTTATCTAAGGTGGCAACTTAAATACACATCTGGGTGGATTCAGGCACCTGGGTATTCCAGCGATTGCATGTTTTCTTTTGGACCGCCACCCAGGCTCAAAGGGATAATGAGATTATTCATGCTAGAAACTTCCGTGTGCAGCCACAAGCTACTATGGGCTCTAGCATAGTTGAGTAAGTCGTGCGAACTCTTACAGTGGTAGACTAGCAGATGTAGGGGAAAGTAGGTGTAACGGTCTACCCGATCATAAGGTGCTAGCGCTTCTGAAAGACTATGTCTCGGTCATCCGTTTCTCAAACAACATGTAGTGCGAGAATCCCAACGAAGGAGATCGCGTCTTGTGGGAAAAAGTGCGCAAACCTCTACAGAGTGTATAAACAAATTATGGTTAGCCGTGTCCCCGGTTATGGACATCTTGAGTATCTAGTACCTGGATTATCATGTGAATCTCATCATGTTACTCTAAAATCAATTTTGTTGGGTTTTTTATGATGCTTAATTGGGATTGAGAATGCTGTCAACCATTCTCAATGTTTAACAACTACCATGATAGTTAAATACAATTTATTCCTTTGCAGTAGGGAAAAATTGGCTTTACGCAAAACTGTAACCATAGAGCTTTCCACCAGCCAAATATGCATGTAGTATAGCCTGTTTCTTTCATTGCTCTCTATGTGTTACATTGCCAGCATATTCCATGTGCTGACCCGTTTCGGGCTGCAACGTTAATGTTGCAGACTATTCAGACGATGATTAAGGTGCTTTTAGGTCGTGGTTCTATACTCAGTGATGCCGTTGGAGTTGATGGACTCACTTATCTTCCAAGCCTTCCGCTGTAATCGTTATTAGATGGCCTTAAGCCATATTTATTGTAATAAGCTCTCTTTTGAGACATCAATGTAATAATTGTGTGATTGCTACTCTGTTATAAATCCTTCAAGTACTGTGTGGTGTCAGCATTACTGATCCAGGGATGACACCTGAGCACAGAGATTGGACCGTTTGAGGTCTGGTCGCTACACCTACCTCGTGCACCTATTGATTTGTTGCCTCTTCCATCTTCGGAGAAGGTTAATTTTGATGCTAAAGAACGTGTTGAATTTATTTTAAAAATTCATGAGTTAACTAAGGAAAACATTGAGCGTATGAATGCTAAATATAAACTAGCTGGAGATAAGCGTAGAAAACATGTTTGTGTTTGCACCTGGAGAACTTGTTTGGTTACATTTGCGTAAGGATAGATGTCCTAATTTGCGCAAATCAAAGCTAATGCCACGTGTTGATGGTCCTTTTAAGGTCTTAGAGAAAATAAATGATAATGCATATAAACTTGAGCTGCGTGCAGATTTTGGGGTTAGTCCCACTTTTAACATTGCAGATTTGAAGCCTTATTTGGGTGAGGAAGATGAGCTTCTATCGAGGACGACTTCTTTTCAAGAAGGGGAGGATGATGAGGACATCAATACCATTGTTACACCCACAGCCCCTGCTGCCATACATACTGGACCAATTACTAGAGCACGCGCGCGCCAATTAATTACCACGTACTTTCGTTTCTTGGTAACGATTCTAATGTTTTCATGAGAATATGATGGTGCCTAAATTGGATACATTTGTTTTGCTTACAAATGAAGGGCCTAGCTTGGACAAGAAAGATGAACCTTGGAGCAAGTTCAAGCATGGAGATGATGGCGTGCGCAAGGGGAACAAGAACGGAGTTACAAGTGATGATTCCAGGACTTTGAAGCCACCATAATGAGTGCATGAAGCCTTGGACGAAATATACAAGATGCAACTTCATATACTTCGTCCAGAGGCAATCTAGGTGTTGCGCCACCTTATGTTTGGGCCAGGCCCATGTAATTTCGAAATACTTGATTATAGGCTGTTTTTAGATTCCATATGTGTGGGTTAACAAGAGTTAGGGTTGGTTTCGGACCCCTCCTCCAAGGGCCACAAAATTCCCCCTCTCTTCTCCACATATACAACCCTTAGGGCATCATTTAGACTTTGGGTTTTGTTTAGATTAAAAGTTCGCCATAGCTGCAACTTCGCGTACTTCGTTTGTGTCCAACGACCAGACCAAGATGTCACAGAACCCCACCTTCATTAATAAAGCTTTCCTATTTTATTCGCAATATGCAGATTGCAATCTTAATTTCTTGCTTGTTCTTCTTTTGCTCGTAGGAAATAGACCCTCGTGGTCAGGTTGACCGTGCTCCGGCGTGGTCAATAACCCTCAGAAGTTGGTTTAGCGATTGCTAAGGTGCGACATCTTCGCACGTTCGTAGTCAGATCATCAAAGTCGAGTCCCACAGAAAACGATATCCATCTCATCGAAACATCGGGACACCTTCGCCTCTATCAGTGGTCTTCTCCAAATCCTCCACTGCCATCTTGATCTGGTGATAGCCCGAGAACGCATCCAGGAAGCACAGCAGGTCACACTCGGCAATGGAGTCGACGATCTGGTCAATACGCGAGAGTGGGAATGGGTCTTGGGGACAGGCCTTGTTGAGGTTGGTGAAGCCGACACACATGCGTTCCTTCCCGCCTTTCTTTGGCACGACAACGGGGTTTGCCAGCCACCCCAGGTACCGGACCTCATGAATGACACCCGCCGCCTCCAGCTTGCGAGTTTCCTGGACGATGAAGGACTGCTTCTCCATGGACTGTCGTCGTGCCTTCTGCTTCACAGGGTGCACATTGGGGCACACCCTTAAGTGATGCTCGATTACCCCCCTTGGGACCCCTACGAGCTGCTTGGGTTCCCAGGCGAATACCTCCTTGTTCGCGTGCAAGAACTTCACTAAGGCTTCCTCTTGACCCGGGTCGAGGCCGGCGCCTATGCTGAAGGTGGCCCCCAAGGATCCGCCTTCCTCGACTAGTACTTGCTTCATTTCGGCCCGGTCTTGAGTGAACAGTTGCTTCTTTTTTGTCGGGGTGGCATCCTTAGCCCTTGGAGTGGCTTCACCGGCCAGGCGCGCTGCCGCTGTGGCCTTGAAGGTAAGCTTGAGAGCTGCCAGAGCTTCCTTGGTGTCTCCGGCCACGGTGAGGATGCCCCTGCCGCCCGGCATCTTCATGAGGTTGTAGGCCAGATGGGACGTTGCCATGAACTGAGCCAAAGCTGGGTACCCGAGGATAGCGTTGTACGGGAGGCCAATGCGGGCGATGTCGAAGTCGATGAGCTCGGTGCGGTAGTTGTTCTGGGTACCGAAGGTGACCGGGAGGCATATCTGCCCCAAGGGGCTGGTGGACCCGCTGCCGACTCCGGAGAAAGGCTTGGTGGGGCGGAGCCGTCCGTACGGCACATGAAGTGATGCGGAGCATCCTATGGACATCACCATGTCAAGAGTCCGTTCGGTGAGTGACACGTGTGACATCTACTTCACATACACAAAGGTGAATCATCTCCTTTACACGTGCTCATTTGACACCTTCGAGGATGGTATACTACTTGACACTCCACTCGTGTGCATGCATAGGTATTGTCAGAACACTACGGACGACAAGGAGGAGTGCAAGCGCCAAGGAACAACTACACCATCCGCGTGGGAAGCCTGGAAGAGACGACGGACGAAGACGGAGCTGCTGAAGCTATAGCGGCCGGACATCCGGGACAGAGGCCGGACATCTGGCGCCTGGATAGCCGCGCAAGAGCTCCCCCAACAGACGACCAACGGCATCGGCGACCGGACATCCGGCCCGTGTGCCCGGACATCTGGCGCCCCGCCAACGCCCGGGCATCCGGCCTCTCCCCCGGAAATCCGGCATCAACGACAGAATGCACCAGAAGTTTGGCCACTTCAGCTCGGACATATGGCCCAGGCCCCGGACATCCGGCGCCTCCTGAAGCCCCGGACATCCGGCACTTGCGCGTGCACAGCCGGGCCAGAGGCCCATGTATCCCCCCTCTCACTTACCCCTTCATGGACTAGACTATATATACTCCTCCACCTCCTTCTAGTTAGGGTTAGCATTGGTTTAGCTCATATGTGAGATAGAGCTTTCCTCATCCATACGGATCTACTCCACGAGAGACCGCGGCCCCTCTACGGAGAAGATCCCCCTTGGATTCAAGACCCCCTCTTGGGTGGCCCCCTTCAAGACCTCATGGAAATGAACCTTACCTTGTATCTTTCCCTTTGTTGTTCATGTACCTTGTGGATCTTGTGTGTTTGATTGTCTAGTGGATGTGTGATTGGACTTGTTCATGAGTGTTTCCCCTTGTGATTTCTCTCCGTTCTTCCCCATGTTCTTCGTGTTCTTAGTTGGGATCTGCTACTTTCGTGAAAGATCGGCCATCTGGGGTTCCACCCTACATCATCTTGGTATCATGAGCCACGTTGATCACGATTTAGAAGCCTCCCCTCTTTGTTTTCTAGCCTAATTTTGTTGATTTCGTCCTAAATTTGAAAATCCCCACCAAAAAATAGTCCCCAATTTTTTTGTGATTTGTTGATTTGATGATGTTTTGTTGGATTTGATCCATGAATTTGCTTGGTTTCAAGTGGATCTAGCATATCCCCAAATTTTCCCACTTTCCATCCACGAAATCTTCGCAATTTTGCCCCTGAAATCATCAATTTCCGCCCCCAAAATCGAGTTCATCCTCGGATTTGGAGCCCAGACATCCAGCCCGTAGCCCCGGACATCTGGACCCCTGGACATCAGGGCCGTGGCCCAGACATCCAGCTCCTAGAGCGCATTTTCGCGCAGCGTTCTGGACATCAGGTCCCGGGTATCCGGCCCCGACCCCAGATGTCAGACCCTTGGAGCATCAGTCTCCCGTGTTTCACCATTTTGACCATAACTTTCACATACGGAGTCCGATTTTCGCGTTCTTTAGCTCGTTGAGTAGCTATTGACATCCTCTATCCATATAGATAGGTTTCAGCACCATTTGACTCCATCAAATTTTTGGCACTTTGGCATCTTTGCCTAGGGCTTCCACATAACTTCCGCAAAACCACCATAGCCTTCCATAACCTAACCAATTTTGTTCCCCTTAGCATTAGTGATTGTTTGAGTTGTGATTTGAGTCTCCTAAGGTGTTTAGGCTACTTAGGGACCATTGCTTGTTCATCAACCACCACCACCACCATAACTTCCGCATAGGCTTGACAACCATACACTTCCGCCACCCCAACTTAACCCAATTTTGTTTGTGTTGTTAGTTGTGTCTCCTAAGGTGTTTCGGCTACTTAGGGACCGTGCTTCCAACTTCGACATCGTGTATAGTCCACCACCTTACCTTCCATTTCTGCATTGCGTCTCAAAACCCATCATTGCATTTCTGCAATCCCTTTGAGCTTCCGCAACCACCACATTCCCGCTACCACCATTTGACATTTGAAATTTTGAGTTAGCGGTTTTTCCGTTTCCTAAGGTGTTTCGGCTACTTAGGGACGAGTCTCCATCATCTTGGTATCTCCATCAAGATCACCGCCACTCATCATCGCCACGGACGGTAACCTCCATATCATCTTGGTATCGTGGTATCCCTCCATTCTATATTTCCTTGCCATTGCATTGACAACCCCTAGCCCATTTTCGTCACTTTCCTATCGAGACTAGCCATTTGAGTATTGCCGGCAACGTTACTTGTGCACATTAGTGATCTACACCATACATTGCATACATAACATATCATATTGGTATCATATCATCCCTTGTGTCACAAGATTGTTCCCATATATACCCAATTGCTATCTTGGTTTGTGCATTTCACATTGTGGCCATATACAAAAAAAGAATAAGCTTTTAAGCAAAAGAGAAAGAGGAAAGAAGCTTGTAAGCAAGTGCCACATCATCATACCCCATTGCATATAAGATCATCTTGCAATTGGTCCACTTGTTTCACTTGCGAATTTGTGAATCTCTTTCAACATTATTGACTCTTTCTTACATTTTGCATTAAATTTTAGTTCCACTATCCTCACCGAGCTACTCCATAAGCTTTAGTCTGTAGGTGTGAGTGAACAAGTTCGGTACCAATTCCACTATTCTTTCATCTCACATTGAGTGAAACGGGATACATCCTCAACTTTGGGAAAAGGTAACTTGGTATTGTTTATCTCATTTCCTACTCACCTCTACTCGAGTCTTGTGATGGATAGGCAAGGCATTTCACCTTTGATCTACAACAACAACAACGAGTTTGATGCCACGAAAAACTCCACTAACGCCAAGATGCATGCTCAAATGGAGGAGATCAAAGACCTCATCAAGAACTACAAGTGATCTTCCTCATCTTCGAGAGCACATGCTTCCGAGCTACCATCTTCGGCAAGATCACATCAGCATCGGCGCCATCACCAACAAGAACGTGAAGGTCAAGAGCTCAACACCAGCAACCGCTCAACGACTTCACAATCTCCATTGGCATCTTCGCCAAGCGACTTCAAGGCATCTTCGCCTTTGAATATACGGCATCTTCGCCAACAAGCACCTCAAGACTACACTCAAGAGAAGCTCCCCAAGCTCAAGTCCGCGACTTCCACGAGCTACTACGACCTCGACATTGACCATGAAATTCCTTTCTATGGAACTCTAGAACCAGAGGAGTGTCTCGAGTGGGAACGTTTGATGGATGACTACCTCAAGCTACATCAAGTTCCTCCCGAAGAGCAAGTGAAGTGTGCCACAAGAAACTTCCACGGCTACGCGTACACATGGTGGCTTAACACACCTTCGAAAAGCTACGACATGAGTTGGCCCAAGACGAAGAGAGCTTTGCGGCGAGAGTTCGTGCCTCCAACCTACACGGAACAACTTCAATGCCAATTGGAGAACACCATCCAAGGAACCAAGTCCATCGACGAGTACTTCAAGGAGATGAAGATTGCCTTGCGACGAGCCGGTGTGGATGACCCCATTTCGATGAAGTTCCACTTCTTGATGGGATTGCACAACGACATCTCCAAGACGATCTTCCTCGAGAACTACAAGTCCCTCGACGACAACTATATTGGTGCTCTCAAGGCGGAACAAGAACTCGTGAAGGCCAAATCTTCTCCACCCCAAGCTCACTTCGCGACGACCAAACTCCATGAGAACGAGCATGAGGCTAGTACCACCATGATGTCCAAGCCCGACGAGCTCCAAGATGATGCTCCCAAGTTCGACTTCACCGCCATCCCTCTTTGTGGCATTGATGATGCCGAGTCCTCCACGACACTTTTTCAAGATGGTGCGGCGAAGAATACGACTACGGAGACCTTCAAGGACCAAGCTTTGGTGGTGAGCGACTTGGTGACGAGCAAGGATGATGCTTCCATCTTAGGAGGCGAGTGTGATGATGTGCCATCTTCGGCTTTATCCACGGCGACGATGACGAGATGATCGAGCATGGGATTTTCCCTTCGGTCATGGACGAGAGTGATGATGTGCCATCTTCGGCCTTCATCCACGGCGATGACAACAAGATGGTTGAGCATGGGATTTTCCCTTCGACCACGGCAACATATGTTGACTTGAGTGACTTTAGCCACCATATTGAGAGTGAGAGTGACTTCACCACTAGCCCGATATATGATGTGTTGCCACAATTCCATGTGAGGAGAGCCACAACCCCCACCACTTGAGTGAGGTGAGTGACCATATGTGACATTGAGTGTACCTACCTTGAGGGAGTGAGTGAACCACCACATAGAGAGAGTGAGGCCACTATGATTCCTAATGACTTAACCTCTACCTCTATTGTGTCTTCTCATTTGTTGCTAGGTCCCATATATGATGACGCGCCAATTCTCGACAACTTCGCCCTACCTTTGGACAAGACGACGGCCATGGTGGAATATGATGCACCCCCCACATGGTTCCATCAAGATGATGATCTTGACCACCATTTGGTCTTTCCCACCTCACCTACACCACTTGAGTGGAATGACAAAGGTAACATAGGTGACGGTGATGCTCTAGTCCCACTAGTGCACATTCTTGACATTGATTGTTTGCATGATGTTGATCAACCTATTACCATGCTTCATGCTAGTGCGGCTTCCCCATGCGATGATTTACCCATTTATGATGAGTTTGATGATTCTCATGTGGATTCTATTTGTTGTGATGCCATGTTACATAGGATTTCTTGTGACAATTCTTTAGGTCACATCAAGTTTGACAACCCGCTTGACTTGTCATATGCTATGCATGAGATCAATCATATGTCATATTTGCAATTTCTTCATAGTGACTATGCATATGCTATTAAAATAAACCCAATTTGCACATATGGCATAGATGACAAGCCCATGGTTATTGGCATTTGTTTTTCTTGTGATGATATTGATATGCTCCCTCTGTATCATTTATCTCATATGCCATGCCATGACCACCTAGCTTCGGATATGCATTGTTTTGGATGTTGTCAATTTTCTCCATATGATGTTTCCAATATTGCTCAGGAGGAGACCCCCATAGTTTCCTCATACATTTTAGGAGATTTTGATTCATCCCATTCATTGCATGATCCCAATACTTGTGTGCACCATATGTTTCCCATGAATAACCATGCTATTGTTGGGCCACATACTTGCACGCTCAATTTGTGTCCCCATCGTGTTATACACAATAACTATTCTTTCATGATGGATGACATGTTCCTATACCATGCATCAAATTTCTTTGAGTGATACTTATCTTGTACTAACTCTCACGTGCACATACACATCATGATGGATGATGTGTACATTTACCACACACACAATTTCTTTGGCTTGTGTCTCTTTTGTGTAGGTACCCACGAATACTTGTCAACCTCACAATCCCATGAGTTGACAAAACGAGCTCTAGAGAGAAACGATGACTTGGGATCCCATGGATTGTCTTTCCCACCAATCTCTTCGCGCAAAGACTTCGCGCATTCATTCTACATGGCACTCACATGGTTATGGGTTATTGTCCATTACATATTATATGCCCATCTTTCCATGTTCACTTTTTATGATATGCTCATTACTATGCCTTTGCCATGCATTCGTGACCCATGCTTTGCATTACACATGATGATTGATTCTCATACTTGTATGTGTATTTGCAAGCTTGGTGGAGATATTGCTTGTTATTGCCATGTTTGCTTTGTGCCCCATGCCTATGATGATACTATGATCTTGCTTTGTGTTTATGCTTGCGATATGTCATGTGCATTGCCTATGCCTATTATTTGCTCACATGACATGATTTCCTCTAGTATGTTGCACTCTTCGCACTACTAGCTTGCACGACTTGATTCCTATGATTCCTTATGTTGCATCACCAATGATTCATACTTGCTCATTTCATGCGGTTGATGACAACCATTTCCATGCTTTGCACATGATTGCAATTGCTTCTTGTCATATCTCTCCATATGTTGCCTCTCTCATGCTAGATGATTTGCCATGTATTGAGTGCAACTATGCCTTTAGTCTTGCTAATGAGATTCCCCCCATAGCATTCTCATATATATTTCGAGATTTTGACATATTCCTTGTGAAGCATGCTTGTCTTACCTCTTTGCATCATATACCTAGTGCCATGAATATAGCAATTGTTGCATCATATTATTCATGCACTTGTGCTTCTAATGGTTATGTGCAAGAGAAGAGAACCATCATGATGGATGATGTGTTCATCTACCATGCGCATACATTCTTTGCTTTCTTTTGTGCATGTGTAGGATACATGGACTTTGTGTCGACTTCCGCTTCACGTGAGTTGACCATTTGAGCTCTTGAGAGCGAGCCTCATACATTCGACCATGACTCACTTCTACACCACCATTCCTACCACTTCGGCATTGTGAAGAATGCACAAGGACACGCCTTCAAGGTGACATATTTCTTGAGCATGGATATTGCGGATCATACTACTTGTGTTGCTTGCACCATGAGACTTATTGTTCATCTTGGACCACTTGATTTCACACATGTTAGAGATCTTGCTTCGACTTGTCATTTTCACCGTTCCATGCATCATGATATATATGCCTTGTGTGTTGCATCCAACTCTTGGATTACTTGCTCCTCTCATATGTTTGGTTGCAACAATGTCATCAGTTCACATATGCCATGTCCCGTTGATTGTTACATGATTGCCTTGATTGGCTCACACATGATGAACAATTTCTCTTTCCATTGTGTTGAGTGCCACACAATATTCACTACACTGCATGCACATTATGCTTGTATTGTCTTGCACTTTACCCATGTGTTTAGACACTTCATTTTATTTGGTGTTGTGAATGCTTCTTATGCCTACCATAAACCTTTCGTTGATCGCTTTGCCCATGCTTTCTATGACTTTGAGGTAGATGCTTGTTCTCTTGTTACACATATTTGCATCTCTACCTCACATGTACATGCTTGTCCCCATGATATCTTTCCTTGTGCCCAATTGATATGCTTACATTCCATGTCGCAATCCTTTGTCACACCATATGCTTTGCATGATGATGACACTTGTTTCGTGACTCACCTCTTGAATGCTTGGTTTTGCACAAATGCTAACCACATTTGTTTTTCCAAGTCTTTGTTGTCCTTACTCCTTTTGAAGGAATCACAAGACGGTGCGACATTGGAGAGTGCCCATTTCAAGATGACAAGTACTTGGTGAACGTCCACTTCTACACGGCGAAGCCATCTCCTTCCCATGGTGATTTGGTTTTCGATTCGAAGTTGGATCTTTCCCAAGGGAGGGGAGATGATGAGGAGCATCCTATGGACATCACCATGTCAAGAGTCCATTCGATGAGTGACACGTGCGACATCTACTTCACATACACAAAGGTGAATCATCTCCTTTACACGTTCTCATTGACACCTTCGAGGATGGTATACTACTTGACACTCCACTCGTGTGCATGCATAGGTATTGTCGGAACACTACGGACGACGAGAAGGAGTGCAAGCGCCAAGGAACAACTACACCATCCGCGAGGGAAGCCTGGAAGCGACGACGGAAGAAGATGGAGCTGCTGAAGCTATAGCGGTCGGACATTCGGGCCAGAGGCTGAACATCCGGCGCCTAGGCAGCCGCACAAGAGCTGCCCCAACAAACAACCAACGGCATCGATGGCCGGACATCTGGCGCGTGTGCCCGGACATCCCGTGCCCCGCCAACGCCCAGACATCCGGCCTCTCCCCGGAAATCCGGCATCAATGACAGAACGCACCATAATTTTGGCCACTTCAGCCTGGACATCCGGCGCCTCCTGAAACCCCGGACATTCGACCCCCAGCCCAGACATCCGGCACCTACGCGTGCACAGCCGGGCCAGAGGCCCATGTATCCCCCCTCTCACTTACCCCTTCATGGACTAGACTATATATACTCCTCCACCTCCTTCTAGTTAGGGTTAGCATTGGTTTATCTCATATGTGAGATAGAGCTTTGCTCATCCATACAGATCTACTCCACGAGAGAGACCGCGGCCTCTCTACGGAGAAGATCCCCCTTGGATTCAAGACCCCCTCTTGGGTGGCCCCCTTCAAGACCTCCTCATGGAGATGAACCTTACCTTGTATCTTTTCCTTTGTTGTTCATGTACCTTGTGGATCTTGTCTTTCTGATTGTCTAGTGGATGTGTGATTGGACTTGTTCTTGAGTGTTTTGCCTTGTGATTTCTCTCCATTCTTCCCCGTGTTCTTCGTGTTCTTAGTTGGGATCCGCTCCTTTCATGAAAGATCGTCCATCTAGGGTTCCACCCTACATCATGAAGCAAGCCGAAAGCTTCCACGGAGAGCATGTTGAGGTCTGCTCCGCCGTCGATGAGGGTCTTGGTCATGGCGACGTTGTAGATCGTGGGCGTTCAGAGCATTGGGAGTGTGATAGAGGCGGAGGTGTCCCGTCTTTCGATGAGATGGTGGATTTCGCTTTGGTGGAAGTCGACTTTGACGATCCGACTACGAACGTGCGAGGACGTCGCGCCTTAGCAATCGCTAAACCAACTCCGAGAGGTTATTGACCACGCCGGAGCACAATCAACCTGACCACGAGGGTCTGTTTCCTGCGAGCAAACGAAGAACAAGCAAGAAACTAAGATTGCAATCTGGATATTGCGAATATAAGATGAAAGCTTTATTGATCAAGGTGGGGTTCTGTGACGCCTTTGTCTGGTCGTTGAACACAAACGAAGTACGCGAAGTTGCAGCTATGGCGAACTTTTAATCTAAACAAAACCCAAAGTCTAAACGATGCCCTAAGGGCTGTATATATGGAGGAAGAGGGGGGAATTTCGTGGCCCTTGGTGGAGGGGTCCGAAATCAACCCTATCTCTTGTTTCCCCACACATACGGACTCTAAAAATAGCCTATACTTATGTATTTCGAAATTACATGGGCCTGGCCCAATAATAAGGTGACGCAGCACCTAAAATAGCCTCGGGACGAAATTTATGAAGTGGCATCTTGTATATTTCGTCCAAGGCTTCATGCACCCATTATGGTGGCTTCAAAGTCCTGAAATCATCACTTGTAACTCCGTTATTGTTCCCCTTGCGCATGCCATCATCTCCATGCTTGTTCTTGCTCCAATGTTCATCCTTCTCCAAGCTAGGCCCTTCATTTGTAAGCAAAACAAATGTATCCAATTTAGGCAGCATCATATTCTCATGAACATTAGAATCATTACCAAGAAACGAAAGTACCTGGTAATTTAGTTGGCGTGCACGAGCTCTAGTAATTGGTCCAGTATGTATAGCAGCAGGGGCTGTGGGTGTAACAATTGTATTGATGTCCTCATCATCCTCCCCTTCTTGAAATGAAGTCGTCCTCGACGGAAGTTCATCTTCCTCACCCAAATAAGGCTTCAAATCTGCAATGTTAAAAGTGGGACTAACCCCAAAATCTGCAGGCAGCTCAAGTTTATATGCATTATCATTTATTTTCTCTAACACCTTAAAGGGACCATCAGCACGTGGCATTAACTTTGATTTGCGCAAATCAGGAAATCTATCCTTACGCAAATGTAACCAAACAAGATCTCCAGGTGCAAACACAACATGTTTTCTACCCTTATCTCCAGCAAGTTTATATTTAGCATTCATACGCTCAATGTTTTCCTTAGTTAACTCATGCATTTTTAAAATCAATTCAGCACGTTGTTTAGCATCAAAATTAACCTTCTCCGAAGATGGAAGAGGCAACAAATCAATAGGTGCACGAGGTAGGAAACCATACACAACTTCAAAAGGGCACATCTTAGTAGTAGAATGCAATGAACGATTATAAGCAAATTCAATATGAGGCAAGCATTCCTCCCACATTTTCTTATTATTCTTCAAAACAGCCCTAAGCATAGTAGACAACGTTCTATTGACTACTTCAGTTTGTCCATCAGTTTGGGGGTGACAAGTAGTACTAAAAAGCAGTTTAGTCCCCAACTTAGCCCATAAACATCTCCAAAAATGGCTAAGAAATTTAGTATCACGATCTGAAACAATAGTATTTGGCACACCATGCAAGCGAATAATTTCACGAAAGAACAAATCAGCAACATTAACAGCATCATCGCTTTTATGACATGGTATAAAGTGTGCCATTTTCGAGAATCTATCCACGACAACAAATATGCTATCCCTCCCCTTCTTTGTTCGAGGTAAACCTAAAACAAAGTCCATAGATATATCCTCCCAAGGAACACTAGGTACAGGCAAAGGCATATATAAACCATGAGGATTGAGTCGTGACTTAGCTTTTTGACATGTAGTGCATCGAGCAATAAAACGCTCAACATCCCGTCTCATCTTTGGCCAAAAGAAATGTGTAGCAAGTACGTCCTCCGTCTTCTTCACGCCAAAGTGTCCCATTAATCCTCCTCCATGCGCCTCCTGCAACAACAAAAGACGAACGGAGCTAGCTGGAATGCATAGCTTGTTAGCACGAAACACAAATCCATCGTTAACGACAAACTTGTTCCACATTCTTCCTTCTTTACAATTCTGCATTACATCTTTAAAATCAGCATCATGCACATATTGATCTTTGATGGTCTCCAAACCAAATATTTTGAAGTCAAGTTGTGAAAGCATAGTATAGCGACGAGACAATGCATCAGCAATAACATTTTCTTTTCCCTTCTTGTGTTTAATGACATAAGGGAAAGTCTCAATGAATTCAACCCATTTAGCATGTCTACGATTCAGTTTAGCTTGACTTTTAATATGTTTCAAAGATTCATGATCAGAATGTATAACAAATTCTTTGGGCCATAAATAATGTTGCCATGTTTCTAAAGTCCGAACAAGAGCATATAATTCTTTATCATAAGTAGAATAATTCAGACTAGGCCCACTCAATTTTTCAGAAAAGTATGCAACAGGTTTGCCATCTTGTAATAACACACCTCCTAATCCAATTCCACTAGCATCACATTCAAGCTCAAAAGTCTTATTAAAATCAGGAAGTTGGAGTAAAGGAGCATGTGTCAACTTATCTTTCAATACCGTGAAGGCTTCTTCCTGTGCGGTACCCCAAACAAAAGGCACATCCTTCTTTGTAAGCTCGTTGAGAGGTGCAGCAATGGTGCTGAAATCTCTCACAAAACGCCTATAGAATCCAGCGAGGCCAAGAAAACTCCTCACTTGTGTGACCGTTTTGGGCTGCGGCCAACTCTCAATAGCTTCAATCTTGGCTTTGTCAACTTCAATTCCCTGTGGAGTAACAACATAGCCAAGAAAAGATACTCGGTCGGTGCAAAAGGTGCACTTCCCAAGGTTACCAAACAAACGTGCATCACGTAGAGCAATAAAAACAGCACGTAAATGTTCCAAATGTTCTTCCAAAGATCTGCTATAAATCAGTATGTCATCAAAGTAAACTACCACAAATCGTCCAATGAAAGCACGTAAAACTTCGTTCATTAATCTCATGAAAGTACTAGGTGCATTAGTTAACCCAAAAGGCATGACTAACCACTCATATAATCCAAACTTAGTTTTAAATGCTGTTTTCCATTCATCTCCCAATTTCATACGAATTTGATGGTAGCCACTACGCAAATCAACTTTGGAGAATATTGTAGAGCCACTCAATTCATCAAGCATATCATCTAGCCTAGGAATAGGATGACGATAACGAATAGTAATATTATTAATGCCTCTACAATCAACACACATACGTGATGTACCATCCTTTTTCGGCACTAGAATAATAGGAACAGCACAAGGACTAAGGGATTCGCGTATATAACCTTTGTCGAGAAGCTCTTGTACTTGGCGCATAATCTCCTTCGTCTCCTCTGGATTGGTACGGTATGGTGCACGGTTTGGCAGTGAAGCACCGGGAATTAAGTCAATCTGATGCTCAATCCCTCGAATAGGCGGTAATCCCGGTGGCACGTCTTGTGGAAAGACGTCAGCGAACTCCTGCAAAATGTTAGTGACAGCAGGAGGCAAAGAGGAAGGCACGTCCTCGAATGAAAATAATGCCTCTTTGCACACAAAAGCATAGCAAACAGATTTGCTGAAATCTAGCTCATCAATATCAGATTTGGTGGCAAATAAACATGCACTTTTCAATTTAATTTCAGAAGCAACACTAGATGGTTTATTATTAGGCTTCATTTGTTGCTCAAATTCTTTTGCCACAATCTGATTTTCACTCTTATTCGTCTCCTGTTTTGCTTTATTAGCTCTATTAATATCATCTTTCAAAATGGAATCAGGAGTCATAGGAAGCAAAGTAATATTTTTATCCTTATGAACAAGAGTATAGTGATTGTTTCTACCATGGTGTACAGAATTTTTATCAAATTGCCATGGTCTACCAAGTAATAAGGAACATGCTTGCATAGGTACCACATCACAATCAACATAATCAGCATATGTAGAGATACTAAAATGCACACGAACAGTACGTGTTACCTTAACCTTGCCGCTGTTGTTGAACCATTGGATGTAGTAAGGATGTGGATGTGGTCTTGTGGTGAGAGAAAGCTTCTCCACCATCTCCATGCTAGCCAAGTTGTTGCAGCTCCCTCCGTCTATTATGACGCGCACAGAACGTTCCTTCACAACTCCCTTGGTATGGAACAAATTGTGCCTCTGATTTTGCTCAGCTTGTGTGACCTGCACACTCAAAACACGTTGAGCAACTAAACATTCATACCTGTCAGCGTCTTCAGGAGCCATGTATTGCGTCTCATGATCAGAATCATCTCCACCATGTTCTTCACGTGTAATAAGAGCCAATGTCTCCTCATCATAGTCACTAGCGGACTCATATCCACCATCCGCAGTAGCAATCATCACACGCGGAGATTTGCATTCCCTCGCATAATGACCTCCTCCCTTACAACGACGACAAATAATATCACTTGTGTGCCCTGTTGATGCCATGGAAGAAGAAGAACGCTGTGCAGGCCCCGCAGGTGTGCTCTTGGCAGATAATGGTGGTTGTGCCTGTTTTCTTGTATCACGGCTGGAGGTGGCACCGGATGGAGGTGCTGGTGCAGTTGAAGTAGAAGATGCACGTGGTGTCCATGATGAAGGTCGGCCTGCAGAAAAGTTAGTTCGCCCCAATGCTTGTCGATCCTGCACTTCACGTTCAGCTTTACAAGCAAGATGGAATAAACGAGTGATATTAGTATACTCCTTATAGTCTAGAATGGTCTGAATCTCTCTATTTAATCCACCCAGAAAACGTGCAAGCATAGCTTCATTCTCCTCAACAATACCACATCTAATCATGCCAGTTTGTAATTCCTGATAATATTCTTCTACAGAATTTTTTCCTTGTCTTAAACGCTGCAATTTTTGAAGCAATTCACGTTGATAATATGGTGGAACCCAACGCGTACGCATAGCAGTTTTCAAAGCAGCCCAAGTAGTTGGAATAGGATATAATCTACAATGTTCAGACCACCATACACATGCAAAACTAGTGAAAGCACAAACAGCAGCAGCAACTCGTCTCTCCTCAGGATATTGTAAACATGTAAATCGTTGTTCAGTTTCTAACTCCCAAGTAAGATATATATCAGGAACATATCTACCCTCAAATGGTGGAATATTCAATTTCAGTTTAGGAATATGGACATCATCTCGTACCTGAGGTGGTGGTGGTGCAGGCCTACCATTACGAATATATACCTGAGGTCGACCTGCTGGTGGTGGTGCTGGTGGCTGCTCGTAGATCTGATTTTGATCAACCTCATCCTCATAATCGCCCGCATACTCATCATCCTCCTGGGTACCAGCAACAGCAGTAGCAGGAGCCACAGAAGTATCAACAGCAGCACCAACAGTTTGGCCAAATGCAAGAGGAACACGGCTCGCTCGGCGAAGGTCTATTTCGCGACGTGGAGGTAGTCGTTGTTGTTGTTGTTGGAGAGGTGCGTTAGGTGCAGCGGGTGGTGGTGGTGGAAGACGCGCGAGCAATTCATTAAATCTGTTATCGAGCTTTGTTTCGAACGTCTTCTCAAGGCCAGTGATCTTCTCCATGGCCTCTTCAAAATTGTTCAGCACATCTTGCACCTGTTCAGTCATCATTTGCTGAAACTTATCATGAAGCTCCTTGTTCGATAAATTCTCCCAGTCAATCTCGTCGGCTTGTGATCCTGGCATGGTTAGCAGCAATAGAAACACACAAGAATATGATCCTACAGACTACTAAGAAGTGGTGGTGGTGTATCACAAATCCGTCAAGCAAATCTCAAATTCTTACCAGTTCTTACCCAGCAGCAGGCGGTGATCGGCAACCGTTGTAGTCAAAAACTCTCAAAGCTTGGATAGAGCGATTACCAGGGAGAGTCGAACACACGACGTAGATGTATGTGGAGCTGGGAAGGCTTATAGTATGGTAGCAAAAAGGGTCAGCAATAATCAATTCAGAGATGCAAAGTTGAATAAACGCTCAACGACGGTACTGTGCTGGTCCTAGGCTAGACTGTGCTAGAGACGCGAGCCTAGAACACCAACAAAATCACGGCGCGGCACGTAAACAAGGGAAAAGCACACTCTGAATTTTTTTTTTCGCTCTTTTTTTTTTGCGCTCTTTTTTTTTGCGCTGCTTTTTTTTTTTTGCGAAAAATCACTATAATGGCGAGTGTCTCAAAACTCTTCCTAGCTCAAACGGACAGGATGGGCACGAAATTTTTTTTCGACCAATTTTTTTTTTTTCGACTGCCCGGACCCAAAAACTGGAAACGGGTCAAAAAAAACTTCCTATAATGGCACCTGTCTCAAAACACTCAGAAACACCTAAAAATAGGATAGCCAAAATTTTTTTCGAAAAATGCGTTTTCGAAAAATTTTGGGCCTAAACGGAGCGTGGCTACCCGACTCTTTTTTTTTTTTCCGAAACCTACTCCGGCAAGGAAACACGAATCGGAATCTAGATTGATCCCGAAAACAAACCTAATAAGCAAGGAACTCGGATTGGTGGTGGATATATGGTGGTGGTATATGGCAGCGGTGGTAGTATTTGGATATGGATCGGTGGTGGTATATGGACACGGATTGGTGGTGGTATATGGATACGGATTCGGAGCGGTGGTGGTAGATGGCAGGGGCGATGATGATGGTGCGGCGACGGCGTGACAACTTGTGAACAGAACTCGAAACTCTAAAAGACTAGACGCTAAGACCAGCAACTGAACACGACGATGCAACCGCAAATTCAACAAAGCAAATACAGAAAAGATTATGCAAGGCTCAGATTGGTTCGGATGGGATGAACTAACCCTAATTTTTTTTTGGCTTTTTCGTGGACTATAGGTATGAAGAACAGACTCGATCTAAACTACGAAAAACTGTAAAATCTCACCGAGCAACCTGGAAATCTGATACCACTTGATAGAGGCAAAGGTGTCCCGTCTTTCGATGAGAAGGTGGATTTCGCTTTGGTGGAAGTCGACTTTGACGATCCGACTACGAACGTGCGAGGACGTCGCGCCTTAGCAATCGCTAAACCAACTCCGAGAGGTTATTGACCACGCCGGGGCACGATCAACCTGACCACGAGGGTCTGTTTCCTGCGAGCAAACGAAGAACAAGCAAGAAACTAAGATTGCAATCTGGATATTGCGAATATAAGATGAAAGCTTTATTGATCAAGGTGGGGTTCTGTGACGCCTTTGTCTGGTCGTTGAACACAAACGAAGTACGCGAAGTTGCAGCTATGGCGAACTTTTAATCTAAACAAAACCCAAAGTCTAAACGATGCCCTAAGGGCTGTATATATGGAGGAAGAGGGGGGAATTTCGTGGCCCTTGGTGGAGGGGTCCGAAATCAACCCTATCTCTTGTTTCCCCCACACATACGGACTCTAAAAATAGCCTATACTTATGTATTTCGAAATTACATGGGCCTGGCCCAATAATAAGGTGACGCAGCACCTAAAATAGCCTCGGGACGAAATTTATGAAGTGGCATCTTGTATATTTCGTCCAAGGCTTCATGCACCCATTATGGTGGCTTCAAAGTCCTGAAATCATCACTTGTAACTCCGTTATTGTTCCCCTTGCGCATGCCATCATCTCCATGCTTGTTCTTGCTCCAATGTTCATCCTTCTCCAAGCTAGGCCCTTCATTTGTAAGCAAAACAAATGTATCCAATTTAGGCAGCATCATATTCTCATGAACATTAGAATCATTACCAAGAAACGAAAGTACCTGGTAATTTAGTTGGCGTGCACGAGCTCTAGTAATTGGTCCAGTATGTATAGCAGCAGGGGCTGTGGGTGTAACAATTGTATTGATGTCCTCATCAGAGTGCACCCGAGCCGGCCATGGTAGTGGGGTGATCCCCTGAGTCGAAGGTGAGTCGGCTTTGGGTGCCGCCCATCCTGGAGGGGATCCTCGCTGCACAGAGGCGGCACCGATCTGGCGGAAGAACTACTTGGTGTGGTGGTCTGAGGGCGGCGCTCGCGAGCCACCGAGGAGGGCCGCGATGGCGACAGGCACAGGTGCCGCGAAGCGTGCGACGAAAAGGCTGCGTAGCTCCTCCCAAGAGGCTACAGAAGATCCCGACAGGTTAAGCAACCAGGCGCGCGATGCGCCGGCGAGGGCCATAGGGAACCAGTTGGCCATGACCTTGTCATCACCCCCAGCTTCCAAGACGGCCTCCTCGTATGCCAGTAGGAAGGTCCACGGATCCGTCGTGCCGTCGTAGCGGGACGGCATCTCCGGCTAGAACTTGTGCAGCCACTGCACCCGTCGCAGGGCGGGGTGAAGGCCCTGAGCCCCCTGGCGCCACCGGGGTCGCTCGTCGATCCAGTCGGAGGAGCCACGTTGGCCATGGGGACCGGTCAGAGAGGCGGAGCCGACGGAAGGATGGAACCCCGGTGCACCCCTACCTGGCGCGCGAAATGTCGAATTACGGGTTCCGGCAAACCCTTGAGGTTCGAACACTGGGGTGCACACGAGGATCTCTCCCCCCTAGCTCACGCTCTCGCAACGATCTCAAAGCCTAGCTCACCGAACCCAAGGAACAAAGGACATAGGAGTTATTCTGGTTCGGGCCACCGTTGCGGTGTAATACCCTACTCCAGTGTGGTGTGGTGGATTGCTTTGTAGGCTGAGGATGAACAAGTACTAGGGAAGAACCACCTCCTGAGGAGAGGTGTTCTTGAGCTCGATGAGCTTGTGTGGTTGGGGATGATCTGAACGATCCGTCTCCAGATGAGCCTGTTGTCTCAATCTGAGCCTCTGTCTAACAATGGTGGTGGCTAGCCCTATTTATAGAGGCCCGGGTCCTCTCCCCAAATATTAGACGGGAAGGGATCCCACGACGGCCAATTTGAAGGGGGACAATGAGTACAAGTTATCCTGACAAAAGGTGGTCTTCGCCTGCCAAAGGCTCTGGTGGTGACGCCGTCATGGGCTCCGTGGTGACCTCCGTTTTGCCGTCCTACTGGTCTTGGTCTCGTTGCACCGATATGGAAACATTTGCCTGACGCCTCGGGACTCCTCGCTTGCGCCTGCCTCTTTAGCACCAAAGAGGAAACTAGCACTCTACGCCCGCTGGCGCCCGCCTGGCCTTGTTCGTCATGGCTCACATCACGGAAACCTCACGAGGTGCCCCTTGCCTTGATCTCTCTGCTCCTCGCGAGCTAGACTAGTGAGGATGCCCCTGAGGAGGTCTTGTGTCGTCCGCCTCGCGAGGGTCTTGAGTGTTGGTTGATGAAGATGGGCCGTACCAGGCCGCTGGTGGAGCCACGCCCTGGGCCGCAGGCAGGCAAGTCTGGGTACCCCCATTCCCATGACGCCGACATAATGGAACCGAAGATGCCTCCCGATCAATTCGGGGGAGCCTTGATGACAAAAGGCCCCTTGGGGCCGCACTGGCCAACATTTACCAGGGATCAACAGAGGAATTCACCAGGCGACAATTCTGAGATTGGTTGTCTTACTACAATCCTGCCGATATAGTAAGTTCTCTTGAATTTCCTCGTCTATCCGAGTTGTTTCATTGTTAACTCTTCTGACCGATCTTTACTGAATCCAGATAGAGATGGAGGCGTTCGTTCGAGACTTTAAGCAGCCCCGCGCGTGAATCAGAGACACATTGTTGGGTGGATGACCTTGTCTTCCATGAAGATGCAGAATTGTCCCTTATATACGAAGAAGGGAAGTTTTATCTTGAGAGCCTTGACGTCTCACGGGAAGCCGTCACACCCAATGTGTAAGGAATGTGGTCGGCCTCATCGGTAAAACCCCTTACCTCTAATCGAAAGGGAGCTTCTCATTTCGAGGCCCCTAGTCCCCTGACTTCTGCTCCAAAGGGACGACGTGTAAAATATCCACGCAGAGAACTGGCCCCTCAAAGGAGCCCTCTACAGGAGACGGCATGTGCCCGGGTGCACATGGCAACCATAGAGGCAGACCGAAATGTTTCCTCAACTCATAGGTAGTATCCTTCTTACGGTGTTTCCGAGAAAAACTCATCACGTATTTTGATTCTTTTAATACTTTCGCACGCAGCACATCTTCGTTCAACAGCTCGGGACACAAGGGTCGAAGGGACATCGGCTTCAAGCAGTGGCGCGGGACCCTTCCCTACTTTGGGAGCTGCTCCCAAAGTACCTCAGCTAGAGCATTTGGGGACCTGTTCAGCTACCACCTCCGAGGTCCAAAGCGCCATGAGACACAAACAACGGAAGGCCTCTTTAAGGAATTCCACCTTCACTAGTCAGGACTTTAACGCTCTTAGCTCAATGGATGCCTACCTCGAGGCGACCCATTCTGTCTTTGAAAAGGCAGTGGGTGCTTTGTCACAGGGTTTGCAGGTAAGATTTTATCTAAGGCCACATCATTTCATTGATCTCTCGTGATTGATATAAGTTGTTTGCTTGAAGGCAAACTAAACTGCCGAGCATGGCAGTAGCCCCTAAGGCTTGATATCGACCCTTGTGATCGTATCGAGGCTTGCAACTAATGAAAATGATGCCTTTGACAGGGAGATCAGGACAAAAATAAGCAACTCTTTGAGGTACTTTCCCAGACGAAAGGGAAGCTGAACACTGCTCTAGCTGATGTAGAGCACATGAAAAATTTCACCCGACAAGCACACGGTAAGTGTCTCTGTTTCGCCTTGTGTACTTTGTGCGTGAACATCCCAAGGTCATATGACGACATGGTGTACTCTAGCAGCAGAAGCCCTTGGTCATCTAGAAAGGGATCTAAAACAGACCCGCAAAATTGCATTATGCAGAGTCGTAGTGGTAGGCTTGCCAGCATGTGCTGCCCAAAGGAGGGATGATGCGAGCGCGCTCAAAGCTAAAAATGCTCAGCAAGCGCAAGAGATCGAGGATCTGAAAGCTCAACTAGCCGCCACCAAGGCGAAAGAGTGGCAAACGAGTGAAACAATTTTTGGTAACCTTTTGTTTCCATTTTAAGATGGTTTCCTAGTTGTAGTATTGCTAAATATAATCAACAAGCTAATATGTGTTTTCCTGGCAGTTTCCATGGTCGGTCAGCCCCTTGCGGCTACTGAACCATTGCCTGAGGACGTCATGACTCATCTGGCCGTGGTGCATGAAAGTGCTGTTGGGAAATGTAGCATGCAACTTCAAAAAAATTCCTACACTCATGCAAGATCTATTTAGGAGAGGCATAGCAACGAGAGGGGGAGAGTTTGTCCACGTACCCTTGTAGAACGAAAGTGGAAGCGTTTGACAACGCGGTTGATGTAGTCGAACTTCTTCTCGTTCGGACCGATCAAGCACCGAACATACGGCACCTCCGAGTTCTGCACACGTTCAGCTCGATGACGTCCCTAGAAATCTTGATCCAACAAAGTGTTGAGGGAGAGTTCCGTCAGCACGACGGTGTGGTGACGGTGATGGTGAAGTGATCCGCGTAGGGCTTCACCTAAGCACTACGTGAATATGACCGGAGGCATAAACTATGGAGGGGATGCCACACACGGCTAGGAATCAATGTTGTGTGTTCTAGCATTGCGCCCCCCCCCCCACATATATATTGGTGGGAGAGGAAGGGGAGCATCAAGGGGCGCCCCAAGTAGGAGGGGTCCTACTTGGGCGCCTCCTCCAAGTCGGCCTCCCCCCTTCCATATGCATCAGAGGGGGAAGGAAAGAGAGGGGGAGGAGGAAAGGGGGAGGCTGAATCCGAGAACTCCTTTTTGCCGCATTCTGCGACAAATAATCGCATGTTCGCACAGATCGCGCCGATTGGGCCAGCCATTGGGGGGGTCCAACCCGTAACGAATTGTCGGGCGCAAAAATTATGAAGAAAATGAGGGAGATCCAGGAATCGATCCGGCGAACTGTTATTAAGTACGGAACATCCCCGCCAGTCGAACTGAATCACTTGTTACGAAATATAAGTAGCGTGAATTGTAAAGAACCAAAAAGAAGCAGCGTAACTCAACATGACTCAAAGAAATTAAAAAACCCATATAAATTATTAAATCCCAATTTATTTTGAAAATGCAAGTAATTTTTTGAAAACACAAAACAATCTATGCAAAAAGGGAACAAATTTCGGAAAACGAGAACACACAAATGAAATTCTAAACAAATTTCGGGAAAACGGGAAATTTAAACCTCCAATTTTTTTGCAAAAACAAACAAATTTATAAATTCTGAACATTTTTTAGGAAAATGAACAAAATCTAAAATTGTAAACTTTTTTCAAAACACAACAAAAATTAATATTTGGAAATTTTGTTTGAAAATGTGAACATTTTTTGAAAATGCGAAAAAAATTGAAACTACAAACATTTTTCGACATGATTTTCTTTGGAAATTCCGAATATTTTTTAACAATACAGATAATTTTTGAAAATGTGAACAAAATTGTAAATTTCGAACATTTTTTAGAACATGAACAAAGCTCCCAAAACATTTTTTGAAGAGATGAACAAATTTTGAAATTCCAAACATGTTTTGTAAATTGAGAATAAAAATTTGAAAATGTGAATAAAATTTGGAATTTTGAACATCTTTTTCAATTGTAACAAAAAAATGTGAAAATGGGAACATTTTTTGAAATTGTGAACAAAATTTTGGCAATATGAACATTTATTTCAAAAACATGAACAAATTTTGACAACAAGATTTTTTTTAAAATTCTGAATAATATTTTAAGTTAAAAAGAAAATAAAAGACAAAGAAAACAAAAGAACAGAAAAAGACAGTGAAGAAAACTCGAAAAAACCAATAGAAGGAACATTTTTTTGGAAATTCCGTGAACTGGTTTTAAGTTATGTCGTTGTTGTATGTTTCTTTAAGATTTGCGTTGTTTTTTGTTCACTTGGATGAGCTAGTCGCAGTGGCTAGTGTGGCTTGCACATCTACAAGAGGTGATGGGTTCGATCCCTAGCGCAAACTATTTTTGTGGTTTTTTATATCGCGAGAAGCGAAACTTTCGCAAATGGGTCGGCCCAGGGTGAGTTGCGCCCTGTGCGAAGGCGCGACTAGTTGCCGCAATAAGCGGCCTATATGGAATTCCGCTGAATCCTCCCCTTTCCTTCTCCCTTCCCTCCTTTCCTTCTCCTCCTATTTCGGCCTATAGGGGGGCGCACCAGCCCTTAGGGGCTGGTCTATCCCTCTCTTGGCCCATTAGGCCCATATAGTTTGCCAGGAGTTGCCAGAACCCCTTCCGGTCACCCGATATGTACCGGTACCCCCGGAACACTTTCGGTGTCCGAATACTATCGTCTTATATATCAATCTTTACCTCTCAACCCTTTCGAGACTCCTCGTCATGTCTGTGATCTCTTGCGGGACTACGGACAACATTCGGTCACCAAATCACAAAATTCATATAATACAAAATCATCATCGAACGTTAGGCGTGCGGACCCTACGAGTTCAAGAACTATGTAGACATGATCGAGACACCTTTCCGGTCAATAACCAACAGCAAAACATGTATGCTCATATTGGTTCCTACATATTCTACGAAGATCTTTATCGGTTGTACCGCAATGACAACATACGTTATTCCATTTGTCATCGGTATGTTACTTGCCCGATATTCGATTGTCGGTATCTTCATACCTAGTTCAATCTCGTTACCGACAAGTCTCTTTACTTGTTTCGTATTACGTCATCCCACAACTAACTCATTAGTCACATTGCTTGCAAGGCTTATTATGATGTGCATTACCGAGAGGGCCCGGAGATACCTTTCCGATACTCTGAGTGACAAATCCTAATCTCGATCTATGCCAACCCAAAAAACACCTTCGGAGATACCTGTAAAGCATCTTTATAATCACCCGGTTATGTTGTGACGTTTGATATCACACAAGGTATTCCTCTAGTATTCGGGAGTTGCATAACCTCATAGTCAAAGGAATATGTATATGACATGAAGAAAGCAATAGCAATAAAACTTAACGATCATTATGCTAAGCTAACGGATGGGTCTTGTCCATCACATCATTCTCCTAATGATGTGATCCCATTAATCAAATGACAACTCATGTCTATGGTTAGGAAACTTAACCATCTTTGATTAACGGGCTAGTCTAGTAGAGGCTTACTAGGGACTCCGTGTTTTGTCTATGTATCCACACATGTATCAAGTTTCCGGTTAATACAATTCTAGCATGAATAATAAAAATTTATCATGATATAAGGAAATATAAATAACAGCTTTACTATTGCCTCTAGGGCATATTTCCTTCAGTCCCCCACTTGCACTAGAGTCAATAATCTAGATTGCATTGTAATGATTCTAACACCCAGGGAGTCTTGGTGTTGATCATGTTTTGCTCATGGAAGAGGCTTACTCAATGGGTCTTCCACATTCAGATTTGTATGTATTTTGCAAATCTCTATGTCTCCCTCCTTGACTTGATCACGGATGGATTTGAAGCGTCTCTTGATGTGTTTGGTTCTTTTGTGAAATCTGGATTCCTTCGCCAAGGCAATTGCTCCAGTATTGTCACAGAAGATTTTCATTGGACCCGATGCACTAGGTATTACACCTAGATCAAATATGAACTCCTTCATCCAGACTCCTTCATTCGTTGTTTCCGAAGCAGCTATGTACTCTGCTTCACACGTAGATCCCGCCACGACGCTTTGCTTGGCACTGCACCAACTGACAGCTCCACCATTCAATATAAATATGTATCTGGTTTGTGACTTAGAGTCATCCGGATCAGTGTCAAAGCTAGCATCGACGTAGCAATTTACGATGAGCTCTTTGTCACCTCCATAAACGAGAAACATATCCTTAGTACTTTTCAGGTACTTCAGGATATTCTTGACCACTGTCCAGTGATCCACTCCTGGATTACTTTGGTACCTCCCTTCTAGACTTATAGCAAGGCACAGATCAGGTTTGGTACACAACATTGCATACATGATAGAACCTATGGCTGAGGCATAGGGAATGACTTTCATTTTCTCTCTATCTTCTGTAGTGGTCGGGCATTGAGTCTGACTCAACTTCACACCTTGTACACAGGCAAGAACCCTTTCTTTGACTAATCCATTTTGAACTTCTTCAAAACTTTATCAAGGTATGTGCTTTGTGAAAGTCCAATTAAGCGTTTTGATCTATCTCTATAGATCTTGATGCCCAATATATAAGTAGCTTCACCGAGGTCTTTCATTGAACAACTCCTATTCAAGTATCCTTTTATGCTATCCATAAATTCTATATCATTTCCAATCAACAATATGTCATCCACATATAATATTAGAAATGCTACATAGCTCCCACTCACTTTCTTGTAAATACAGGCTTCTCCCAAAGTCTGTATAAAACCATATGCTTTGATCACCTCACCAAAGCGTATATTCCAACTCTGAGATGCTTGCACCAGTCCATAAATGGATCACTGGAGCTTGCACATTTTGTTAGCACCTTTAGGATCGACAAAACCTTCTGGTTGCATCATATACAACTCTTCTTTAAGAAATCCATTAAGGAATGCAGTTTTGACGTCCATTTGCCAGATTTCATAATCATAAAATGCGGCAATCGTTAACATGATTCGGACAGACTTAAGCATCGCTACGGGTGAGAAAGTCTCATTGTAGTCAACTCCTTGAACTTGTCGAAAACTTTCGTGACAAGTCGAGCTTTGTAGCCAGTAACATTACCATCAGCATCAGTCTTCTTCTTGAAGATCCATTTATTCTCTATGGTACGCCAATCATCGGGCAAGTCAACCAAAGTCCATACTTTGTTCTCATACATGGATCCTATCTCAGATTTCATGGCCTCAAGCCATTTTGCGGAATCTGGGCTCATCATCACTTCCTCATAGTTTGTAGGTTCATCATGGTCTAGTAACATGACTTCCAAAACAGGATTACAGTACCACTCTGGTGCGGAACATGCTCTAGTTGACCTATGAGGTTCGGTAGTAACTTGATCTGAAGTTTCATGATCATTATCATTACCTTCCTCTCTAGTTGGTGTAGGCATCACGGGAATGGTTTTCTGTGATGAGCTACTTTCCAATTCGAGAGAAGGTACAATTACCTTATCAAGTTCTACTTTCCTCCCACTCACTTCTTTCGAGAGAAACTCCTTCTCTAGAAAGGATCCATTCTTAGCAACAAAGATCTTGCCTTCTGATCTATGATAGAAGGTGTACCCAACAATTTCTTTTGGGTATCCTCTGAAGACGCACTTCTCTGATTTGGGTTCGAGCATATTAGGTTGAAGCTTTTTCACATAAGCATTGCAACCCCAAACTTTAAGAAACGATAGCTTAGGTTTCTTGCCAAACCATAATTCATACGGTGTCATCTCAATGGTTTTAGATGGTGCTCTATTTAACGTGAATGCAGTGGTCTCTAATGCATAAACCCAAAATGATAGCGGTGAATCGGTAAGAGACATCATAGATCGCACCATATCTAATAAAGTACGGTTACGACGTTCGGACACACTATTACGATGTTGTGTTCCAGGTGGCGTGAGTTGTGAAACTATTCCACATTGTTTTAAATGAAGGCCAAAATCGTAACTCAAATATTCATATCCGCGATCAGATCATAGAAACTTTATTTTCTTGTTACGATGATTCTCCAGTTCACTCTGAAATTCTTTGAACTTTTCAAATGTTTCAAACTTGTGTTTCATCAAGTAGATATACCCATATCTTCTCAAATCATGTGTGAAGGTCAGAAAATAACGATACACGCCGCGGGCCTCAACACTCATCGAAGCGCATACATCCGTATGTATTATTTCCAATAAATTAGTGGCTCGCTCCATTGTTCTGGAGAATGGAGTTTTAGTCATCTTGCCCATGAGGCATGGTTCGCAAGCATCAAATGATTCATAATCAAGTAATTCCAGAAGTCCATCTGCATGGAGTTTCTTCATGCGCTTTACACCAATATGACCTAAACGGTAGTGCAACAAATATGTTGCACTATCATTATTAACTTTGCATCTTTTGGCATCAATATTATGAATATGTGTATCACCACGATCGAGATTCAACAAAAATAGAACACTCTTCAAGGGTGCATGACCATAAAAGATATTACTCATATAAATAGAACAACCATTATTCTCTGATTTAAATGAATAACCCTCTCGCATTAAACAAGATCCAGATATAATGTTCATGCTCAACACTGGCACCAAATAACAATTATTCAGGTCTAAAACTAATCCCGAAGGTAGATGTAGAGGTAGCGTGCCGACGGCGATCACATCGACCTTGGAACCATTCCCGACGCGCATCGTCACCTCGTCCTTAGCCAATCTTCGTTGAATCTGTAGCCCCTGTTTCGAGTTACAAATATGAGCAATCGAACCGGTATCAAATACCCAAGCACTACATCGAGCATTAGTAAGGTACACATCAATAACATTTATATCAAATATACCTTTGTTCACTTTGCCATCCTTCTTATCCGCCAAATACTTGGGGTGGTTCCTCTTCCAGAGACCAATCCCTTTGCAGTAGAAGCACTCAATTTCAGGCTTAGTTCTAGACTTGGGCTTCTTCCCAGGAGTGGCAACTTGCTTGCCATTCTTCTTGAAGTTCCCCTTCTTTCCTTTCCCTTTTTCTTGAAACTAGTCGTCTTGTTAACCATCAACACTTGATTCTCCTTTTTGATTTCTACCTCCACAGCTTTGAGCATAGCGAAGAGCTCGAAATTGTCTTATCCATCCCCTGCATATTATAGTTCATCATGAAGCCTTTGTAGCTTGGTGGCAGTGATTGGAGTACTTTGTCAATAACACTATCATCTGGAAGATTAACTCCCAGCTGAGTCAAGTGGTTATGATACCCAGCATTCTGAGTATGTGTTCATTGACAGAACTATCCTCCTCCATCTTGCAGCTATACTGATATCTCTCAACTCGGGCATTTGCTTGAAATATTAACTTCAATTCCTGGAACATCTCATATGGTCCATGACATTAAAAACATCTTTGAATTCCCGATTCTAGGCCGTAAAGTATGGCACACTGAACTATCGAGTAGTAATCAGATCGAGCTTGTGAGATGTTCATAACATCAGTATATGCTCCTGCAGCAGGCCTTTCACCTAGCGGTGCATCAAGGACATAATTCTTCTGTGCAGCAATGAGGATAATCCTCAAGTTACGAACCGAGTCTGTGTAGTTGCTACCATCATATTTCAACTTAGCTTTCTCTAGGAACACATTAAAATTCAAAGGACGGAAGCACGGGCCATTGATCTACAACATAGATATGCAAAAACTATTAGGACTAAGTTCATGATAAATTAAGTTCAAATAATCATATTACTTAAAAACTCCCACTTAGATAGACATCCCTCGAGTCATCTAAATGATCACGTGATCCATATCAACTAAACCATGTCTGATCATCACGTGAGATGGAGTAGTCTTCAATGGTGAACATCTCTATGTTGATCATATCTACTATATGATTCACATTCGACCTTTCGGTCTCCAGTGTTCCGACGCCATGTCTGTACATGCTAGGCTCATCAAGTTTAACCTGGGTATTCCGCATGTGCAAAACTGTCTTGCACCCGTTGTATGTGAACGTAGAGCTTATCACACCCCGATCATCACATGGTGTCTCGGCACAACGAACTATCACAACGGTGCATAATCAAGGAGAACACTTATACCTTGAAATTTTAGTAATGCTACCGTCGTACTAAACAAAATAAGATGCATAAAAGATAAACATCACATGCAATCAAAATATGTGATGTGATATGGCCATCATCATCTTGTGCCTTTGATCTCCATCTCCAAAGCACCGTCATGATCTCCATCGTCACCCGCTTGACACCTTGATCTCCATCGTAGCGTCGTGGTCGTCTCACCAACTATTGCTTCTACAACTATCTCTAACGCATAGTGATAAAGTAAAGCAATTACATGGCGTTTGCATTTCATACAATAAAGCGATAACATAAGGCTCCTGCCAATTGCCGATAACTTTTACAAAACATGATCATCTCATACAACAACGTATATCACATCATGTTTTGACCATATCACAACATGCCCTGCAAAAACAAGTTAGACGTCCTCTACTTTGTTGTTGCAAGTTTTACGTGGCTGCTCCGGGCTTCTAGTAAGAACCATTCTTACCTACGCATCAAAACCACAACGGTGATTTATCAAGTTTTCTGCTTTAACCTTCAACAAGGACCGGCCGCAGTCAAATTCGATTCAACTAAAGTTGGAGAAACAGACACCTGCCAACTACCTTTATGCAAAACTAGTTGCATGTCTGTCAGTGGAACCGGTCTCATGAACGTGGTCATGTAAGGTTAGTTCGGGTCGCTTCATCCAACAGTACTGCAGAATCAAAATAATACATTGGTGGTAAGCAGTATGATGATCACCGCCCACAACTCTTCGTGTTCTACTCGTGCATATCATCTACGCATAGACCTGGCTCGGATGCCACTATTGGGAAACGTAGCCTGCAATTTCAAAAAAAAATCCTATGCTCATGCAAAATCTATTTAGGAGATGCATAGCAATGAGAGGGGGAGAGTGTGTCCACATACCCTCGTAGACCGAAAGCGGAAGCGGTTGACAACGCGGTTGATGTAGTCAAATTTCTTCTCGTTCCGACCGATCAAGCACCGAACGTAAGAACCGATGGGCACGCAATGCTCAAGCCTGGCAAGGTCATCTCGGGGAGAGCAGCTACGCGCGTACAAATGTGCAAGGGTCAGAATTCTTCTCTAGTTTGCCATGGCCCTCCTTTTATAGGCTAAGGGGTAACCACAGTGATAAAACAGTTGTTATCTAGTGATTAGATAGCTAACAGTGCTATCATACCTAACTCTGGCAATTAGGATAAACTGCATTAAATGCACTGCTAGGTTTCATGCTGAGGATGCAGCTCGGCAAGCCTGTCGTGTCGGTTAATAATCTTCTGCTTATCTGCTTAACACGCCTCTGGACGGGTGTCATATAGTGGTAATCTGCCTTCCAAATGGCTGCCACATGCTAAGTAGAAGCCACTTAATCATCTTGGGGGCTCGACACCGCATTAACATTGGCGTCGCGGTGCGGTGGAGCCTTGGCGGGGAGATTTTCCCTTGGTGGCCCCGGAAGCCTGTCGGGGAAACCTTGGACTTGCCTTCGGGGCGGCCTCGACCTGACCAGGCTCTCCTGCCCGGCAAGGGAGGCTTTCCCAAAGAGATATCTTGTTGCCTTGTCTTGTCTTAGTCTTCTTGATCCGCCCCTTGATCTCTTAAAGAGCTGCTTCACTAGCTTGGCCTGGATTTGGATGCTTGGTGCAATTATATCATTGTCGAGCTTTGGCTGCCGAGGACGGAGGCCCATTATCCGTGCATAAGTGATGTAGGGTGGAACCCTATACGGCCGATCTTTCATGAAAGGAGTGCATCCCAACTAAGAACACGAAGAACACGAGGGTAAACAAGAGGGGAATCACGAGAGAATCACTAAAACCAACAAGAAATAGTCACACATATGCTAGATCCTCGAGTACATAAGAGATCACATGATCCATGGTCAACTAAGGACGATGCAAGTAGCACGATCTTCTCTGTGAGAGGTCTTGAGGTTCTTCCCGTAAAGGGGTCTTGAATCCGCTTGGGGGGTCTTGAATACTTAGAGTTGATCTTGCGAATGTTGAAAATGATCGGATCCACATGAAGAGCACCGGTTGGAAAAGAATTGGCATGACCATCTCGATGATCGAAAGGGTTAGTACTCCCATAGAGATATGAGAACACCGCTTAGGAAAAGTATGGAATCCACATTTGACTTCGAAGCAACTCGAATACCACAAACAAAACAAAAACAAAGGATTGGCTTGCAAAATAAGCTGGAACAAACATGATAGATCCCATATCGTATCATGTGTCTGTTGGAAAAGATATCCTATGATATACTTGAATTCCCACTTATAAACTCCCGAAACTTCCTGGTTATGCAATCAGGTGTTGGGGATACAGGGGAAGCATAATATCTCACCCAAAACTAGCAAATCCTACATCCAGTTGTATCCATCCTTCAACACATAACTAAGAAACCTTCGGAAATCATTTACCTCAACCTTCGAAAAGCATCCGTTATACGAGTTATGGCAATACTCTCGAACTCCCGCCCCAGTACTGGGTGGCGTCGAGGTTATCTCACCAACAACTGCATAAAAGAGATTTTCGATGTCGGTGAAACTCACGTATTCCAGAACTGCAACGATAAAATTGTGACGACAACACCTCGGAGCTCAACTCCCCGGGACACTGCCACAACCCCTAAATGTCAGGAGGCACCAAGAACAATGTTCTCGTCACAAAACCATCGGAACAATTCCAAGATACCCGCGTGATCCTAAAAAAATCATGAAATTTGAGAAAAGAAGAGTCAAAACTCTACGTCAGGAGGCCTCACCAGAGCGACGAAGGGACTGAGGAGTAAAAAGAATCCTACTCTCCGATATATATAATCCTATAAGACTCAAACATTTTTCTATACTCAACAACGTCAATGATTTGATCAAGCAAGGGGCTCCTAAGTCGGGGAAGGCTTTGTACCAACTTGAAACACCCACGATGCGGCTATATCTCCCACGTGTCGGAGCACGACTTAGAGGCATAACCGCATAGTAGGCATGTCGCAAGAGGGGTAATCTTTACACATCCCATGTACTGAATAAGAAAGGGATAAAGAGTTGGCTTACAATCGCCACTTCACACAATACAAAAATATAGCATTACATCATCCAGATACAATCAAGGTCCGACTACGGAACCAAATAAAGAAAGACAACCCCAAATGCTATAGATCCCCGATCGCCCCGAATGGGTTCCACTACTGATCAACTGGAAACGAAACAATACGACCTTCACCGAGCTCCCATCTCAGCTCAGTTGCATCACCTGCACTGGTATCATCGGCACCTGCAACTGTTTGGAAGTATCTGTGAGCCACGAGGACTCAGCAATCTCACACCCGCGGGATCAAGACTATTTAAGCTTATGGGTAGGAAAGGGTAGTGAGGTGGAGCTGCAGCAAGCACTAAGCATATATGGTGGCTAATGTACGCAAATAAGAGCAAGAAGAGAAGCAATGCAACGGTCATGAACTAGAAGTGATCAAGAAGTGATCCTGAAACTACTTACGTTCAAACATAACACAAGAACCGTGTTCACTTCCCGGACTCCGCCGGAAAGGGACCATCGCGGCTACACACGCGGTTGATGCATTTTAATTAAGTCAAGTGTCAAGTTCTCTACAACCGGACATTAACAAATTCCCATCTGCCCATAACCGCGGGCACGGCTTTCAAAAGTTCAAAACCCTGCAGGGGTGTCCCAACTTAGCCCATCACAAGCTCTCACAGTCAACGAAGGATATTCCTTCTCCCAGGAAGACCCGATCAGACTCAGAATCCTGGTTACAAGACATTTCGACAATGGTAAAACAAGACCAGCAAAGCCGCTCGAATGTGCCGACAAATCCCGATAGGAGCTGGACATATCTCGTTCTCAGGGCACACCGGATGAGCAAGATGTCGGGTTGGCATAGACCCTGGTTGCCTAGGAGGCGCCGGACATCGCTCCGGTTGGACCAACACTTAGAGAAGCACTGGCCCGGGGGGTTAAAATACCCTCGGGCTCCGGAAACCCAAGGGAAAAAGGCTTAGGTGGCAAATGGTAAAACCAAGGTTGGGCCTTGCTGGAGGAGTTTTATTCAAAGCGAACTGTCAAGGGGTTCCCATTATAACCCAACCGCATAAGGAACGCAAAATCAAGGAACATAACACCGGTATGACGGAACTAGGGCGGCAAGAGTGGAACAAAACACCAGGCATAAGGCTGAGCCTTCCACCCTTTACCAAGTATGTAGATGCATTAATTAAATAAGAGATATTGTGATATCCCAACAATAACCATGTTCCAACATGGAACAAACTCCAGCTTCACCTGCAACTAACAATGCAATAAGAGGGGCTGAGCAACGCGGTAACATAGCCAAACAATGATTTGCTAGGAAAGGTGGGTTAGAGTCTGACATGGCAATAATGGGAGGCATGATATAGCAAGTGGTAGGTATCGTGGCATAGCAAAAGAGCGAGCAACTAGCAAGCAAAGATAGAAATGATTTCGAGGGTATGGTCATCTTGCCTGAGATCCCGCAAGGAAGAAGAATGAGTCCATGAAGAAGACAAACGGACGTAGTCGGACGGATCCTCGCAACTCCGGAACGGAACCGAAGCTAACGAGAGAAGCAACCCGGAAAGAAGCAAACAACATAGTAAACAACCATCACATAAACATGACATGATGCACAATCAAGTATGATGCATGTCCGGTTTAATGAGGCATGGCATGGCAAGGTGTACAAACAACACTACAAATTAAGTGGAGCTCAATATGCAACGAGTTGCATATTGACGAAACACCACATGACTTATTTAGTTCTCTCTCGGTTATGTACCAAACAATATTAAATGTTGTTAAACATGGCAAGGGGTGAAGCATATTAAAACTATCTATCTAGGCAAGTTTAAATGAGGCCGGAACAACAAGCAATAAGTCCGGAAAATCCCCATATACATTTAGCAATTTAAGGCAAACAACAATTTTAAACATTTTAATTGGTGTTATCATGATGCGGATGACATGTGCAAGTTTGTGCATTTTTTATTAAAAGTTGACAAGAGCATTATGAAACATTTGTCACTGTGGTGGAAAAAAAGGGGTGACACGGCAACGATAACGAAAACGGTGCTACGGCAATGTTCCGGTTCTGGTAATTCGATTGAGATACCGATGCAAAGGAGAAGTGTGTGGTTGCGTGCAAAAGATGGTGGGGTGCTCCCGGATACCGCGTGTCACATGAGTCGATGGCATGGAAGCGAGAGACACTACGGACATGGTGCAAACACAAGCATCTCAAACATCGCAAGCATTCATTCATGGACGTCGTCTCGGGGTTATACCTTCGAAGCATGCAAACGAGACGGTTCGGGTTCGTTGCAAAGTAGAGGGAGTAGACATTCTCGCGACGGTAGTGGAAGTAGTGGTACACGACGATGGTACTTGAACACGAATCTTGTGACCCATGGTTCTTCGGGCAACGGTAGTCGTACACGACTGTAGATGTCCAGGGTCGTTGGTAGAGGTACTCGCGGTATTGCAATGACAGTGGTACAAGGTCGCCGGGGTACTTGTCGGTCGGTTCTTGACGGTCTCATTTTTGCAACGGTAGTCGTGCTAGTCGGCGGTAGTGGAACTTGACGGATCCGAGGGCTCCGGGCGTCGTGGTACTTGTCGCGTTCCGGAACTGAAGTGGTACTTGGCAATATTCGGGATGCTCTTGGCGATTCCGGAGACACGGTTTGGGTACTTGACGCAACACCACGTAGTCATCCTTGGGGCATAAGAACTAGTTGGACTTGCCGGTCTTTACGATCTGAAGGGCACTTGTGGTCTTCGGTCACAGGTGCTTGGCAGGTCGTCGAGGTTGAGTGTGAGTTCATCAGAGCAGGGACTTGGTGAAAACTCGGAGGCGCTGCTCATTGGACTGATGACAGAGGAAAAACGAGAGGAAACAGATAGCAGCAGCTTGGCGAGGACGCAAGCGTCTAGCGCGGCTCGGGACTCCGGTCAAGGGGAGGGGAGGCGGCGACCTGCTGTTGACGGCGCTTCGGTGAGATGGCGACGGACATGGGAGGAGAGGCTGCAGGGGCGCCGGGGTTGGCGCGGTCAGAGGCCAGGGCTGCGGGGCGGAGCTTGGCAGCGTCTTCCTGTCGGAGATGATGATGGGGAGGCGTGGAGGTCGCTGGCGCAGTCGTCTGGTGGGTGCGGGGACGCGGGTCGACGGGGTAGCAGCCGGCAACGGCTTCGGTGGCCGACGTGGTTGAGGGAGGAGGCGAACGGGAGAGGGGGAACAAGGGGTCGCCGGCGTCGAGGTACTTGTGCTGCTCGGCTTGGTCGACGAACATGCACAGGAGAAGAAGAGCTTCGGTGGGGCTGCTTGCTGACAACGGCCGAAGACGGAGGCGGCGCCCTCAGACTCGAGCGGCGGCGGAGGGAGGCGATGGCGGCACGGGGGAGAAGGAAGGGTGAGGCAGAGCACTGCGAGGCTCGCTGTCGATGTCAAAACCGGCGGATCTCGGGTAGGGGGTCCCGAACTGTGCGTATAGGCGGATGGTAACAGGAGACAAGGGACATGATGTTTTTACCCAGGTTCGGGCCCTCTCGATGGAGGTAAAACCCTACTCCTGCTTGATTAATATTGATCATATGGGTAGTACAAGAGTAGATCTACCACGAGATCAAGGAGGCTAAACCCTAGAAGCTAGCCTATGGTATGATTGTTGTATAATGAAGTCGTCCTACGGACTAGAACCCTCCGATTTATATAGACACCGGATAGGGTTAGGGTTACACAGTTAGGGTTACACCGGATAGGGTTAGGGTTACACAGAGTCGGTTACAATGGTAGGAGATCTTGAATATCCGCATCGCCAAGCTTGCCTTCCACGCCAAGGAAAGTCCCATCCGGACAGGGGACGAAGTCTTCAATCTTGTATCTTCATAGTCCTGGAGTCCGGCTGAAGGTATAGTCCAGCTACCCGAACACCCTCTAATCCAGGACTCCCTCAGTAGCCCCTGAACCAGCTTCAATGACGACGAGTCCGGCGCATAGATTGTCTTCGGCATTGCAAGGCGGGTTCCTCCTCCAAGTCCTTCAAGAAGATTTTAAACACCAAGGATAGTGTCCGGCTCTGCAAAATAAGTTTCCCCATATTGCCATAGAGAGAATAATATCAACACAAATCTAATCTGCTGACGCATTCCGCAGCGTGACATCATACTACGGCCAAGTCCTTTACTCGAATCGTTTTTACTTTTCCACCTCAGCACGTTTAGCGAGGCGGTTTCCTTGGCACGTCTTGTCAAAGCAGAGATCGTGTGCCCCCTTTTACGGGATTCTCATCAATACGGACGTGGGTAACCCAACTGCGCCATTTATCACGGCGCTTGGGAGGCAAGCGAGTTTTACTAGGCTGGTGGGGATGCACAACCGCATCCGCCCATATAAGGGGATAAGGATCCACCTTTTTACCTACGCCTTCTTCCTCCTTTGCCTATCCATCTCCTGCGCACTCGAGCTCCAGCGCCCAAGCCCGCGCTTCCTACCTCAACCTCCTCCAGCAATGTCCAGAGCGGGAGGCAAGTGGATGGTCTCCTCCATCACGGAGGGCCATGTCAAAAAGCTAAGGAAGGCCGGATACTTGTCCAAGGACATCGCGCACCGGCTTCCCGAGGAAGGGCAGCTTCTCCCCACCCCAAGGCCCCATGAGAGGGTAGTATTCCTTCCCCACTTCCTCCGCGGACTGGGTTTCCCACTCCACCCATTTGTCCGGGGGCTCATGTTCTACTATGGCCTGGATTTCCACGATCTGGCCCCGAACTTCGTCCTCAACATCTCGGCGTTTATCGTCGTGTGCGAGGCTTTCCTCCGCATCCGCCCCCATTTCGGCCTCTGGCTTAAGACCTTCAACGTCAAGCCCAAGGTGGTGCGCGGCAGCCAGGCGGAGTGCGGAGGCGCCATGGCAGGCAAGATGGCCAACGTCCTATGGCTCGAGGGCTCCTTCGTGGAGACCCTGAAGGGGTGGCAATCATGGTGGTTTTACATCACCGAGCCGCGCGATCTGAAATGGATCGCAGCCCCCGAGTTCCGATCCGGACCCCCCACGCGGCTTATGTCCTGGAAAGAGACGGGCCTGTCGTGGGGCGACGAAAAAGAGGTGACCGGATTGCAGACATGCATCCAGTCCCTGGTGAGCAAGCCGATCAAGCTTGTAAATGTAAACCAGGTTATGCTCGTCCGCCGGATCCTCCCGTGTCAACAACGGGGCTTTAATCTGTGGGAGTTCGACCCGGCGCAGCACCAAACCCTTAATCGGCTCTTCGACACGACGTATGAAGACGTGTGGAAGGTGCTAACCAAAGGCGCCGAGGCTCCCACATCCGCTTCCGAGGACCGCGGAAACAGCTCGCAGCGTCACGCTAGCGAGGTAAGCTATTTTCACCTTTTACAGGATGTTAAGTTTCTTCATAGTTTGACTCTATGTGGGATCTAAATTCCCTCACCTTTGACAGGCTTGGCAGGCGCAGTCCGGATCGATTAACTGTCCGGCTCCCCTGCCCGAAGACCCAGCCCCTGCTCTCCTAGTGAAGTTGTTGGTTCTGGCGCCTTATGTGGTGCCGGAGAAGAAGGCCAAGAAGAAGAAGGCCACGGGGACTCGAAAGAGTACCCGTAATGTGGTGGTGTCGGACTCGTCATCCGACGAGTCCGAGACGCTCTCCTCCTGTGAGAACGAGGAGGAGGAGGAAGAACACTCTCCCCCTCCAGTGGGGGGAGGAAAGAAAAGGAAGGCCGTCCCAACGGGGGAGGCCGAAGGGTCCAGGAAGAGGAAGACCCCTCCGCCGAACTACTCCCCCGACTCCGAAGAGGACGAAGAGGAGTGGCCAGATAGGGCCAAGCGTTCGACGAAATCGTAAGTATTCGGGTATCAGAGTAACTCATGACGTTCCTTTGTTGCACAGCCTTCCCTAATGTCGAACATAATTATGCAGCCCGCCCCGGGCCGAACTCAACGAGTCGTCGAGCGGCTCCCTGGATTCATCGGACGTGAACTCAGTTCCGCCCGCTGTCTCCCCCCGCACTGCGGATGACGCCGAAGTGGCGTCGCAACGAGCTCCGGGGCAGGAGGAGGTGGTCCTGGAGGAGCCGCAAGGCGACCTCCCGGACTCCAGGAGTAAAGGGGACAAGACCCCCCAGGGCTCCAAGTCCGGCTTTGTGCCGGACACCGCGCCGGAATCTTCAACAATTCCGGACCGCGGTAGGCGAACTCCTTCCAAGAGGAGCAAGCCTTCTGAGCCGGCGGCCTTCGTCCAACCGAAGGTGCCGGACAATCTGCTGGAGGTGCTTGACGGCGCCTCCATCGATGAGGAGCACCGTACTATTATGAGTACAGTGATCCAGAAGGTTCAGTCCGCCAAGAGCGGACTGAGTGAAGCTTGCGCTAGCCTTCTAATAGGCTTCGAGGTAAGTAAAAAATATGTAAGAATATAACCGCATAGACAGTAGCCCCTGATGCTCTGTTTGGCGTTCGGAAAGAAAAGCCGAATAGAGGATCTATTAAATTTCGCAGGAGTCTAACAACAAAGAGTCAATATGCGTATGCAGGCTTCGCTGCTAGCCACCACCGCACTGACTGCAGAGGTGGGTGCCCTGAAACAGGGACTCGAGCGGACCGAGCAAGAGCTCGGCCTTGCCAAGCGGCAGCTCGAGGAGAAAGAAGGTAAGAAATACCTTACAAAAAAAGTGCCTATAAAAAGACATGATTGCAAAAAATAACAGGATTGTACTGCTTATTGTAGGGGCCACGACTGAGGTGGCGACCCTCAAGTAGGCGATGTCCGAGGCCGAAAAGAAAGCGGCCGCGGAGCGCACTGAGCGAGAGAAACTTGAGGCCCGGGTCGGCAAGGTGCAGCAAGAGCTTCAGGCTCTCATGAAAAAACATGAGAGTCTGGAGCTTGAGTCAAAGACGCAAGCGTCCGAGCTCGCGGCGGCCCTTGAGACTGCCAAGTCTGCCAAGGCCGAAGCCCAAAAGGCCCTCCAAGAGTTGGAGGAGATGGAAAAGATAGCAGCGGGTAAGGCATTCTTTATGCAAAGCAGAAATATAAAAGTAAACTACCTGTTACTTACCCAAATCTGGAGCTCTCCAGGGGCATTCACAGATCTTCCCCGCAGCGTATCCGACGCCGCCGCATTCCACTGAGCTGAAGAGGGCAGCTCAACGGAGAAGGTGTTCTGGTCTCAGTATGCTGAGGCCGGACACCCTGTGCCCTTGAGCGACCAGCTGAAACAGCTGGTCGAGCTCCACAAGGTGGCCGAAAAGGCCATGAAGGGCTTCATAGTTCGGCTGTGGCCCGGAGAGGCCCTGCCTGGGAGCTACTTCGGGCTGGTGCGGCGGCTAGTGGAGGCCTGTCCAAGGCTCGAGGTCATCAAGCGCTCTGTCTACATCGAAGGTGCCCGTAGGGCCCTTGCCCGTGCAAAGGTGCACTGGGGTAAGCTGGACGGTGAGAAGCTTGTTAGGGACGGGCCGCCGCTGGGGAAGGAGCATCGCAAGCCCGAGAACTACTATAAGGATGTTCTTGCAGGTGCCCGCCTTGTGGCGGATGAGTGTACCAAGGATGTAATTTTTGAATGAACTCGCTCGTGTTTATCCTGTGCGCTGAAAACTTGTTCATATGCGCTAAGCAATGCTTGTTGAATTTAAAATATTACTTTCTGTGCGGCCGTTTATCAAAGAATTGAGAGATGGCCAGTCGTCGGCTTCTGCCCCCATGCCACTAGTGCTGGGGTGTTCGGGATAAACCTGAGCGCTCTTTTTCCCATAGTTGGGTCCTTCGAGGGAGGCGCTCAGCACAACGAACCAGGCAATCGGACTATAATGCTTGAACACTCTCACTTAGCCATAGAACTCTATAATTTTAAATTTCGGCGAAGCCCCTAGTTCGGAAGACCGAGTTCGGGCCGCTATCCACGCCTTGGCCGGACAAAGCCGGCTCCTCGCTCGAAGCGGCATAAGTCTTTAGGGACTCGAAAAACCTCTCGAACAGCGACCGGTCTCTCGCCTCATCATGACAGTCAGTTTTAGCTTTCTCCACTGAGGTGCTTAACCCAGCTCAACTGGGGCACAATCGCAGTGGTTCTCCTAGTGCTACCTTAGCCGATATAGTGGAACGTAAGGCACCAAAACATAGGAGCCGGGCAAACCCAACTATTGACCCAAATCATGATTCGAAGCCGATGCATATAGTGCTATAAGTTCGGGGTGCCGCACTTGTGAAAGTGTACGGGCTTCTCACACCATATTGAGGGGTACTGAAGCCCCTGGCGTGTTTGCCGTACCATGGTGTACGGGTGCAACATGTCATTTAATAAACATATATATGAAAGGAGGATAATGCAAAAAAATAGACAAAAAGCTATGCATTGTTAATAGAAAGGCTGCTATCAAAGCAGAACGATACAAGTAGTGCGATAAGCAAAAGATATTGGGCTATTTAACATGTCCTGGCCAGGAGCAGGCCGCGGAATTGTATGCCAAAACAGGTATACTGCTCGTAACAGAGACCACCTGGGAGTTCCATAATGCGGCATGGCTTGTCTGCTTCCCTGGATCTTGCATCATTTGTGCGGCAGTTGAATTGCCGAACAGGTCGTCCGAAGTATGGAGTCCTGAAAGTAAGAGAAAATTAAAAAAAGAATTCGGCAGCCCCTAGTACGTTTTAAGCCATATTTTGGGTTTGTCGTTATTGTGCCCCTTCCCCTGCGCCCATGGTATTTCAAGAGCGTAGTTATGTACGCGAGGCACTAGTTTCGCTATGTCGCGAGGGCTGGGGTTGGGGCCACATTGCTACGCCTGCTCAGAACGTGCCAGGCGGTCTTGTTGTAGGTTACTCCGGGCGCGCTTGGCAGTGTCTGGCTTTTTAACGGCCGGACTGGAGAATTGCCTAAGAAGGCTACTTTGTACTTCCGCTGCGAGGGCCGCCGTGTGCTCCTCCGTACGGAGGGAGCGTTCGGTGTTTCCGTTGACCGTGATTACTCCTCGAGGGCCTGTCATCTTGAGCTTGAGATATGTGTAGTGTGGTACCGCATTGAACTTTGCAAATGCGGTTCGCCCGAGCAGGGCGTGATAGCCACTGCGAAACGGGACTATATCGAAGATTAACTCTTCGCTTCGGAAATTTTCCGGGGACCCGAAGACCACTTCAAGTGTTACTGAGCCTGTACAGTTGGCCTCTACACCTGGTATAACGCCTTTAAAGGTCGTTTTTGTGGGCTTAATCCTCGAGGGATCTATGCCCATTTTCCGCACTGTATCCTGGTAAAGCATGTTCAGGCTACTTCCGCCGTCCATGAGGACTCTTGTGAGATGAAATCCGTCGATAATTGGGTCGAGAACCAATGCGGCGAAGCCGCCGTGACGGATGCTAGTGGGGTGGTCCCTTCGATCAAAATTGATCGGGTAGGAGGACCATGGGTTGAACTTTGGGGCGACTGGCTCCATCGCGTATACGTCCCGTAGCGCACGCTTCCGCTCCCTCTTGGGAATGTGGGTTGCGTATATCATGTTCACCGTCCGCACTTGTGGGGGAAAACCCTTCTGTCCACTGTTGTTCGGCGGCCTGGGCTCCTCCTCGTCATCGCTATGCAGCCCCTTGTCTTTATTTTCGGCTCTTAGCTTGCCTGCCTGCTTGAACACCCAACAATCCCTGTTGGTGTGATTGGCTGGCCTTTCGGGGGTGCCATGTATCTGGCACAAGCGGTCGAGTATTTGGTCCAAACTGGACGGGCCCTGAGTATTCTTTTTGAATGGCTTTTTCCGCTGACCAGATTTATAGCCTCTGTCCGGCATTAACTGCCGTGTCTTCGTTGTTGTCGCTGCTAACGCAGCACTTTTGCTTATTCCGACGTGTACTGCCACTTTTGTCCTTGGTATCTGAATTACCAGGGTTCTTTGCTAAGTTGTTACTGCGAGCTAGCCAGCTATCTTCTCCCGCGCAAAAGCGGGTCATGAGTGTCGTGAGGGCTGCCATGGACTTCGGCTTTTCCTGTCCCAGGTGCCGGGTGAGCCACTCGTCGCGGATATTATGCTTGAAGGCTGCTAGGGCCTCTGCGTCCGGACAGTCGACTATCTGGTTTTTCTTTGTTAGGAACCGTGTCCAGAATTGCCTGGCCGATTCCTCTGGCTGCTGAATTATGTGGCTTAAGTCATCGGCATCCGGTGGTCGCACATAAGTGCCCTGGAAGTTGTCGAGGAATGCGGCTTCCAGGTCCTCCCAAGAACCGATTGAGTCTGCTGGCAAGCTGTTAAGCCAATGCCGGGCCGGTCCCTTAAGTTTGAGTGGGAGGTATTTGATGGCATGTAGATCATCGCCGCGGGCCATGTGGATATGGAGGAGATAGTCCTCAATCCATACCGCAGGATCTGTTGTTCCATCATATGATTTGATGTTTACGGGTTTGAAACCCTCTGGGATTTTATGATCCATTACTTCGTCTGTGAAGCATAATGGGTGTGTGGCGCCTCTATACTGGGCTATATCACGACGCAGCTCGAAGGGGCTATGTCTGTTGTGTTCGGCCCAGACGGATTTGTTGTATCCGGAATGAAGATCACCGTCACGTGCCGTGGGGCGCCTGCTTGATCCGTAGATCGATCTTGTTTGTCTTGCCTTGTCCTCCAGTACGTCCCGCAGGTCTGGCGCATTTTCCCGTGCCTTGGTTGAACGGCATCGGGGCATGGCTTGGGTGGAGGCCGAGAGGCCTCTCTGTCGCGGCCGCGAGGTGGCCGGTCGGCCATGTCGTGCGCTGGTGATGTAGGTGCTTCCTCCTCTAATCGGGGTAGCGGCCTGCGCTTTGGGTAACTCTTGGAGGGGCGTTCGAGTTCATACTCTTCGGCTGCAAGGACTTCGGTCCATCTGTCAGCTAGCAAATCTTGATCAGCTCTAAGTTGTTGCTGCTTTTTCTTGAGGCTGCTTGCCGTGGCTAAAAGCCTGCGTTTGAAACGCTCTTGTTCGGCGGGGTCCAATGGTACGACGAATTCGTCGTCGTCGAGGCTTGCCTCGTCTTCGGAGGGAGGCATATAGTTATCATCCTCAACCTCTTGGTCTGCCGCTCTCTCATGAGGGCTGGCTTCTCCATCTTCCTGTGCCGAATCTTGCTGTAGGGGGTGTTCTTCGGCGCTATTCGGGGTAGTATTATCTCCCGTGCCGGAATCACCGTTTTTGCTTTGGCGGGATTTAGAGCGGCGCCGCTGATGCCGGCGCTTTGGCTGTTTCTTGGAGGTGTCATCCTCCGCTGTTCCATCGCCATCTCCATCTTTTGGAGTATCCACCATGTATATATCATATGACGAGGTGGCCTTCCAGCGCCCTACAGGTGCTGGTTGCTGTTCGTCTCCTGCATCGTCGTCCATACCGTCGATGTCTTCGGAGTCGAAGTCAAGCATGTTGGTTAAATCGTCGACAGTGGCTACAAAGTGGGTGGTGGGTGGGCTTCGAATTTCTTCATCGTCCACATCCCATCCTTGCTGACCGTAGTCCGGCCATGCCTCTCTTGATAAAGGGAGAGACTTTAGTGAGTTCAGGATGTCGCCGAAGGGCGAGTGCTGAAAGATGTCCGCTGCGGTGAACTCCATTATCGGCACCCAATCGGATTCGATCGGTAGGGGCGCGGGGGGTTCGGAGTCCGGAGAGGAATCCGGATCCTCGGAGTCACGGGTCACGCAGAACGCGGGGCTGACGTTCGGCTCGATCGCCTTTGAGATCGTAGCCCCTGAGGTGACGTCCAGCCGCTCATCCTCAATTGGCGCAATAGGCTCCAGATTAAGGGTAGGAACCGGTGCGCGTGCGGCCTCCAGGGCACTGTTCGGCGGCAGAGCAAGATCATGCCTCTCAAAACAGTGCGGCGTGCTCGGCTGTGGCTCGAATCCGTCGAAGATCAAATCCCCGCGGATGTCTGCCATGTAGTTTAAGCTTCCAAACCTAACCTGATGGCCAGGGGCGTAGTTTTGGATCTGCTCCAGGTGGCCAAGCGAATTGGCCCGCAGTGCGAAGCCGCCGAAGACGAAGATCTGTCCGGGGAGAAAAGTCTCACCCTGGACCGCATCGTCGTTGATGATCGAAGGAGCCATCGGGCCTAAAAGTGACGACACAAAGGAACTCTCAATGAAAGCACCAATGTCGGTGTCAAAACCGGCGGATCTCGGGTAGGGGGTCCCGAACTGTGCGTCTAGGCGGATGGTAACAGGAGACAAGGGACACGATGTTTTTACCCAGGTTCGGGCCCTCTCGATGGAGGTAAAACCCTACTCCTGCTTGATTAATATTGATGATATGGGTAGTACAAGAGTAGATCTACCACGAGATCAAGGAGGCTAAACCCTAGAAGCTAGCCTATGATATGATTATTGTATAATGAAGTCGTCCTACGGACTAGAACCCTCCGGTTTATATAGACACCGAATAGGGTTAGGGTTACACAGAGTCGGTTACAATGATAGGAGATCTTGAATATCCGCATCGCCAAACTTGCCTTCCACGCCAAGGAAAGTCCCATCCGGACACGGGACGAAGTCTTTAATCTTGTATCTTCATAGTCCTGGAGTCCGGCTGAAGGTATAGTCCGGCTACCCGAACACCCCCTAATCCAGGACTCCCTCACTCGCGCTCGAAGGAAACAAGGGGAGGGGATCGAGCGAGGGAGATGGGTCTCGGGCTCCTGGCGGCGCTGGTGGGAGCGAGAGGGAGAGGTCGAAAGGGAGGGTCGAGACCTAGGGTTCGGCAGGGAGTGGGCCGGCTGGAGCGCAGCTGGGCCTAGCAGGCCGGCCTAGTGAGGAGGGCGCCGGCTGAAGGGCTTGCTGGATTGGGCTCTCTCTCTCTCTCTCTCTCTCTTAACCTCTCTTCTATTGCCCAGAAAAGAAGAAAAAAACAACAAAGGAAAGAAAAAGAAAAGAAGGGTGGAGACAGGATTTGGGCACGGGGATAATTTTCCCGAACTCACAAAAATATGCTTGTTCCGAGAAAATAGAAAAGGTGAAGATTGAAAGATGTAAAATTCAAACTCGTTCGAATTTAATTCCAACGGGTTTGAACTAGGACTTGGTTTTTGAAGTGACCAATAATGTTGAAAATTTAGGTGGATCTCGGGGAAGTGACGAAAGAATTCACAGGAAAAGTTTGAGGACCAAACTTGAAGCGGAAAAAGGCATGTGATTATTTGCAAGTGTGTTAAAGGTAATTCCAAAATAAAGGAATATTTATTATAGCTCCCTAATATTGGGACATATGTTGTAAAGAGAATCACCACGTGAATTCCCTCGGTTTAAATGGACCAAAGATCCATGCAATTTATTTAAGAGAGTTTTAGTTAGCTTTGAGAAAAAGATGGCATGATGACATGATGCAATGCAAAATATGCAAAGAGGAATGCAACAAGCAAAACAAATCACATGACGAAACTCGGAAACCCTGGAAGGCATCTGAAGCTCCGGTCTTGGGGCGTTACAGGAAAACACAAGAGGAACACTCAAGAACAAGCCCAAATCAAAAATCCACTAGACTCAAATCCACACAAGATCCACATAGGTACAAGAACAACAAAGGGAAGGATACAAGATAGAGTTCATCCCACTCCTAAGGAGGTGAGGTCTTGGTTATCCTATGATGGGGATCCTTCCTTGGATGGGGTCTTGTATCCACTAGCATTGATCTTAGAGTCATCAACATGAACACCCTTAGAGGAAACAACAAAACCCAAGAAAACGAGCTTATCAACGCCAAAAAGGCACTTTTCCATGTTACCATAGAGACGCTCTTTTTGAAGAGTTTGCAAAACGGTTCTAACATGGGTGACATGATCTTTGAGAGATTTGCTATAAACAAGGATATCATCGAAGTAGACCACAATAAACTCACCAATGTAAGGGCGAAACACATAATTCATAAGACGCATAAAAGTACCCGGTGCTTCCGATAAACCCATAGGCATGAATAATCACTCATACAAACCAAACTTTGTTTCGAAAGCGGTTTTCCATTCATCACCCTCTTGTATGCGGATTTTATAGTAAACACTTTTAAGATCAAATTTGGAAAATATAGTGGCACCACTAAGTTCATCAAGCATATCATCAAGGCGTGGAATGGGATACCTATAGCGAACGGTGATAGCATTGATAGGTCTACAATCGGAACACATGCGAAAGCTACCGTCTCATTTTGGCACAAGAATGACCGGAATGGCACAAGGACTCAAACTTTCACGCACATGTCCATGGTCTATGAGATGTTTTACTTGCCTTTGTATTTCTTTTGTTTCTTCAGGGTTGACTCGGTAGGGACCTTTGTTCGGAAGAGGTGCTCCGGGGATGAGGCCGATGCGGTGCTCGATGCCTCGTAGTGGAGGTAGTCCCGGAGGTAGCTCGTCGGGGAAAACATCTTGGAATTTCTGCAAAAGAGAAGACAACACTATAGGTAGAATGTGAGAGGTGTTAGCTTTTGGTGCCTCGTCCTTGCACAAAAGGACATAGTGTAGGACACTAGATGGGTTCTCACACACTCCTTTTATATCACTTTTGGTGGCAAATAGAACTAAGTTCTTCTTGTCGCTCGTCGTGGAGGCACTCAATTTGGGCTTGTGGCGCTCACTCTCTTTTTGGTGGTTCGTTCTCTCACTGTTCTCTCCACGATGGGTGGCTTGCTTGTCGGCGATCACTTGGCTTGGAGACATAGGGCGAAGTACGTACTCCTTTCCTTTCATCTTGAAGATGTAGTGGTTCGTTCGGCCGTTGTGGATGACACCTCTATCAAATTGCCATGGTCGTCCAAGAGGAAGGTGGGAAACGATCATTGGAACGACATCACACTCCAAAGTGTCTTCATAAGCTCCGATTTTGAAGGAGACTTGCACTCTATGCTCGACTTGAATAGTGTCAGAGTCGCTTAGCCATTGAACTTTGTAGGGATGTGGGTGCTTCGTCTTGGGCAATTGGAGCTTGGAGCAAAGTTCTTCACTTGCTAGGTTATGACAACTCCCTCCATCGATGATGACCTTGACGGACATTCCATTGATGTCGGTCTTGGTATGGAATATGTGGCATCTTTGGTCTTCTTCTTGGTGATGTTGAAGGGTCAAGACCTTGGAGACAACTAGAGCGGGACTTGAATCTTCATCACAAAAGACTTGTTCCTCTTCATCGTTCACTTGACGGTGCATGGCGACTTGCTCAAGTGCTTCCGTTTCTCCTTCACTCATGGAGTCATATGTACCATCGTCGTTGAGGATCATGGTCCGCTTGTTGGTACACTCAAAGGACTTGTGGCCTCGGCCTACGCATGTGAAGCATTTGAAGGAACTTGTCTTGATGGTCTCATCGGTTGGGGTAGATGATGATGAAGCTCTCGGCTTGAAGTTGCTCGTTGTAGGAGGATGACTTGAGGTTGTCGAAGCTTTCTTGTAACTCGACTTGTCGACATTGCTTGTAGAAGGTGTTGGAGTCGTTGAAACTTGGGTGTTGGAGAAACCATAGGACTTCGATGAGAACTTGGCATACTTGAAGTCATCTTGCACTTAATGTTCCGCTTTGATAGCTTGATGCACTAGCTCGATGAGGTTCGAGTATGGTTGGAAGTCGGCGATCTTCTTGATGGGATGATTGAGTCCATTCAAGAAACGTGCCATAGTTTGCTCATCATCTTCCGTGACATTGGCTCGTATCATTGCAATCCCCATTTCCTTGTAGTACTCTTCAACGCTCTTGGTTCCTTGCTTGAGTAGTTGGAGTTTCTTGAAGACGTCGCGGTTGTAGTAGGTAGGCACGAAGTGTGCTCTCATGACATCCTTCATTTGCACCCAAGTAGTGATTGGTGGTTCACCTTTTGCCTCTCGGCGCTCAATGACTTGTTCCCACCAAATGAGGACATAGTCTTGGAACTCAAGGGATGCCATCGTGATCTTCTTCTCTTTTTCATAGTTGTGCAAGCGGAAGATTTTGTCGACCTTCAATGCCCATGGAAGGTACTCTTCGGGATCATTGCTTCCATTGAACTTGGGCATGGTGAACTTTAGCTTGCCGTAGCATTGCTCTTCATTGTGTTCGGGTCGGGGATGATGACGTCCTTGACGAGGAGGATCGTCTCTCACAACTTGCTCTTGCCGTGGAGGATTTCCATTATCTTCTTGCTCTTGTTGAACTTGATTTCTTGGCAAGCTTATGGAGGAATTTGTTGAGCTTGACGTTGCACACGAGCTTGATATAATCATTCTTGAACTTCTTCGCAAAGTGCCTCTTGATGTTCACGATATTTTCGGCCTCGGTTGGCTACGGCTCGACTTGATTCTTAGAGGGCTTGTTGCGCCTCAAGTGCTTGAGCTTCTTGCAATTGTTGCTCTTGACGTTGTGCCTCGGCATCTTATGCTTCTTGGTGTAGACGCGCTCGCTCTTCCTCTTCGTGTTGGCGTTGTCGTTGTCGTTCTCGTGCTTGCGCAAAGGTAGCTTGGTTTTGACGATGTCGTTGTTCTTGCGAGTTGTTGTCGTATAGAGGGTTGCAGTTGGCTTGACGATCTTGGTGCGCGGCACGACGAACAGTATTCGATGTCAGTGTACTTGAGCCAGAGATGGTGTAGTCGGAGTGTCGACTTGAGCGGCTCCATCTTGATGACGACGAAGTGGAAGAAGAGCGGTTGAGCAACAAAGCACGAATCTTGTCCATTCTTGCATCGTTCTCTTGCTTGTAGTCGTCGAGCTTGTGGTCGAAGTAATCTCTTGTGTGTTGCTCGGAGAGTCGCGAGTCGATGGCGAGGTTGTCGATGCGTTCACTCATTGCTTGTTGCTCTTGATACAAAGCACGTTGTGCACCAAAGAGGTGGCTCTTTGTGACGTAGGAGTTCATGTCGTCATCTTGCCCGATGAAGAGTGGGTTGGTAGAAGTACTTGGCCTATCCATCATTCCAAACAAATATGTGAGTGGGAGAAGGAGAAGAACTTATACCAAATGTACCTTGACCGATGTTGAAGATGGATCAAAGATCACTCCAATGTGGAACAAGGAAATAGCACAATTGGTACCAATTCTTATCGGTTTCTCACACCTACAGAAGTAAAATCTTATGGTGGAGCTTGGTTAGGATGGTGGCACAAAATTTGATGCAATTGTCAGTGAGCTTCAATAATGTTGGAAAAGATTCGCAAGTTTGCAATGCAACAAGTAGACCAAGCAAAATAAGGTACATGGAAACACACACGCAAAGAGATAAGTGGGGTCGTGCAACCAAGGATGAGCCAAAATGTGGAATCCACGAAAATGCTCTTGTTGCACAACACTAGAGAGACGCTAGCACAATTGCACAATAGGAGGATACGAAGACTTGTGCACAACCTAGTAAGCAAAAATGCAACGACTTCTATCCCAAGTATGCTCTATGTATGGTGTTTCGATGATATGATCCAAGATGATCTAGTATGACAATCTTAATGTTGTATGATGCTATGGTTCTTGCTTAAAAGCTCTTTGCTTATCTTTCCCTTTTGCTTAAAAGCTTGTTTGGCTCTTTGTTGTTTGAGCTCTTTTCTCATGCAATGCTTCATGAACGAAGATAGCAATTGTGTATGCGATGACAACTTTGTGACACAAGAGATGATACCAAGATATGCACCAATTATATGTATGTATGCTATGGGAAGTATGATCACTAATGTGCACAAGTCACGTTGCCGACAATACTGAAAGGCTAATCTCGATGGGTAAGTGACGCGAAAGAGTAAGGCTATGATGGCTAGCAATGTAATGGCAAGAATGGTGTATCACTGTACCAAGACGAGTTTACCACTTCTTGCTTACGGTATGGTGTCAAAATGGTGTAGTTGTTGTTAATGACGCGTCCGTGGCGAAGATGAGCGGCGGTGATGTTGATGTCGAACCGTACCTAAATAGCCGAAACACAATAGGACACGGAACCGCAACTCAAATTCTCAAAGCAAAACAGGACAAAATTGTCGGAGTTGGTAGTGGTAATCGATGGTGGTGTATGTGTTATATGGCGGTGCTATGCTGAAGTGGTGGTGGTATGCGGAAGTGTATGTGGGCACCGGAACAAAATTTGGCGAAATATGGACGGAAAACGGGCGGTGGATGGAAGTGATGCTGCCAGGGGCCGGATGTCCGGGCTTGGTGGCCGGATGTCCGGGCTGTCGGGCCGGATGTCCGGGCTCTAGATCCATGGACGAACTCGATGAACTTCGCGTGGAGAGGTCAAATCCAGGCAAAATTCGGGGGAATTGTGGATGGAAATTGGGGAAAAGATGATGGAAAGCTAGATCTACCTGCAACACATGAAATCCGCGGATCAAATCTAACAAAACTTCATCACACTAACAAATCACAAAAAATGGAGGGCTATTTTTGTGGGGAATTTTCGAATTAGGGACAAAATCAACAAAACAAGGCTAGAAAACACAACGGGGGGACTCCGAAATCGTGATCAACATGGCTCTAATACCAAGATGATGTAGGGTGGAACCCTAGATGTCGATCTTTCATGAAAGGAGTGGACCGCGCGAAGAACACGAAGAACACGAGGGGAAACACGAGCGAATCACTCAAACCAACAAGAACGATCACCCATATGCTAGATCCATGAACACAAAGGAAGATACATGATCCACGATCAACAAGGGACGATACAAAGGGTAACCGGTTCTTCTCCGTGAGAAGGTCTTGACGGGGCCGCCCAAAAGGGGGTCTTGAATCCAAGGTGGATCTTCTCCGTAGAGGGGTCGCGTTCTCTCTCAAGGAGTAGATCCGATATGGATGAGTGGGGCTCTATCTCTCAAATGAGCTATCACGACGCTAACCCTAAAACATAGGTAGGAGAAGAGTATATATAGTCTAGGTGGGCGAAGGGGTACACAGGCCTCGAGCCCTTACACTGTGCGCAGACAGGGGAGCCCGGACGTCCGGGCTTTCACGCGAGGCCGGATGTCCGGGCTGGAGTGGCCGGATGTCCGGGCTGGAGAGGTTGGCCTTATTGCTCTCGGGTTCAGTGGTGTCCAGATATCCGGGCGGGAGGCCGAACTTCCGGGAGCTCGGGAAGGGCCGGATGTCCGGGCTGGCGGGGCCGGATGTCCGGGGCCTGTAGATGCTTGGCAGCTGTGCAGCTATGGTGGACGACGCTCCAGGGGCCGAATGTCCGGGGTCGGGGCCGGGTGTCCGGGGCCTGGGAGGTGTTCTTGACTCCTTCCATTGGTTCTCTTCATCCGTGAACTTGGAGACTTGTTCATCTTCACGTGCATCTTCGGGAGGGTCCTCTTGGTACCTGATCATGCACCCTTGGATTTAGGTAGTAGCCATGTCTCGAGGGGATCATATGCAATATCACTAAGGAGAGAAGTCACCTCGGTCTCAAGAGCTCTAGCTCTAGCTCGAGTCATAGGTCCTCTTGGCACTTCGTGAGACGATGGTAGGTCCATGGGAATGACCGTAGGATGCTCCGCATCATACTCCTTCGTTTGTGAGGCATAATGTTCTTGTCAAGTTTATCCACCAAGATGACGTAGCATGCCTCTACAAACAAGTTTATGAGTGAAAAGGCCACAAGGTTATCTTCAAGAAGGTTGACATGATTGAGCTGTTGTCGGACGTCCTTGGGGATGTTCATGGCAAAATCCGTCTTGTGTCCATCCCCAATTAAATCGATGGCATGAAATAGTTGTCTCGGCTAGTGTTTCAAAGTAGTTTGGATTGTGTTTAATTAGCCGGACCTTACATATTATCGAGCCCTCTGAGGTAGTACTCTATTTGAATCCCTATATGGGAATTACTGTAACTTTTGTATGCCCGTGAATTATGTGAGAACCCTCATAAGTGTTGCCAAAACAGATACATCCTCATGAGTTTCTTCATGTAATATGGCATGATAAGACATAAATTGGCACTGTTTATCATATACATGTTCAACAGAAAGTATACGATGTGAAGTTTCTAATGATATATTTTTTGTGATATATAACATGTATTAGGATGATTTATTTATTAACCTAAAGATACGAGCAAGCTTTATAAATCAAAAAGAAGATTGTATGTGTGATATTACTCATAGTAACTAACTATGTTACTCAAATCATCTCTCGTCATTAGATCATTACCACATAAATAAATTTACTGAGTTAGACCTTATGTGACCTTATGTTACTGTTGAAATGACCAGTCTCAGCCATGTTATTATTGTTGAAGTTACTCCCACTATGGGCAGTCTCAGCCTCCTCTGCCGGGCTGCCGGCACAACAAGAGCAGCAGGCCAGCAGCCCCACGTAGTGGCCCTTCTCGAAGAGTCCAACCCAATCAAGGCTCAAAGAGACGGTAAACCGGTTCAGCCAAACCAGCGGTCTATTCTTTTAGCGTTATATAACAATATATGGGGAAAATGGTCTTTTCATGTCACCTGAGACCTTCACTTGTCAAAATGGGCAAAAGTGTCACATAGGAAGAAAATTGGCACTTAGTGTCAAATAGGGAAGAAATTCTTATTTTGGGCAGAATAGGAAAGCAAATTCAAGAAAGCGCCAAATGAGGAATTCTCTCAACTATCCGAGGAGCATGGTTATTTCAAGACAGATGCTCAAATTGATTTCACATTTTGGCTTGACGACAGCAACAGTTAAGATCAAAGTTCATCTAGACTCCAGACAACACAATCCCATCGACTGGAGGCTCCGGCCCTTGATGATAAGACGGATCTTCCTCTGCTTATAGGTACCTAAATGGAGACCAGGCTTCAGTTTTACATCTTAAATGCCCTTCTCCCGGAACTGTCTTCTTCCATATCCGTGTCTTCCGAAAGTACAATTTCCACGTCCCTGGTATCCCTTTTTAGTACGTTGCCTAACTTCGCAACTGCTTCGGTCTGCTGTTGCAATGCCTATTTTGTGCGGTTAAAAATTCTCAACTTGACAGAATACCAGGCCATAAAAATGGACAGACAAAGATTAGAACCTGCCCTTACCTCAAGAAGCTCGGTAACATTCTGCTTATCGACTTTGGTTGAACTCGGAATATAGATGGGACCACTAGCGCAGCCGGCGCTTGCAAGAACACGTGAGGTTGAAAGAAGATTATAAGCTCTCTTCGACAGATCACTGCCGGTTCCTTTTATCTGTTTACAGAAGATTCAAATAATCAAAATCCATAATCAACCAAACGCAGAACTAATAGACAGGTAAAAGAAAACTAACCTGCTTTATTATAGCAACCAATCTTTCATATAAATCGGCTTCCTCTTTCATTAATGGAACACGGAAACCCCGGTTTTCCAACGCCTCCACTATTCTCATGATCTTTATCAGGAGCTCAAAAAATATATAATGGTCAGATACAAGACATGAATAATGAATTTGCATTTCCTATGCGCATTTTTAGTTATGAAAAAAGGAGAAGAAATATCACCCTTAGGAGGCGCCTCTCAATAACAAGCTCTTGATGCTTCAACCGTTGGATCCAGGGATATGTGTCAGCTTGGAAATGTCTTTGCAGCTACAATTGAGTCTTTTTTTTTATGCAAGATATTGATTCCTGGACAAATAAATGAAAATGCCATGATATGATTATACCTTCTTAACATTGGAGTGGGCCATGCTCAATCTTTCAGTATCTGAAACAAGAACTTCATCTTGGAGCTGCACAGAAGGAAAAAGGGCTATAGTAAACAGATCTTGTCAAATGTCAACAACCCGGCAAACAATATTACTGTGAAGAGTACTAACTTTTTTCGTTTTGAACACACGGAAAAAAGGGAGGGGGGGGTAGAATCCCACGAGCAAAACATGAATGACCACACTGTAACCCACACGTTACATCTGTCTGAGTTGCATGGCGACATTTCCTTGTATGCCTGGGGCCCTGGATACGTACTAGAAAAAACATACTCCCTCCATCTACTAATACAAAGCCACTTCATATTTTTATGTCTAACTTTGACCGTTAATTTATCAACAAAATGAGAGTTATATGCCATAAAACATATGCCATTGGATGCACATTTGAAAGACTTTCCGATGATATATTTGTTATGACATACAACCCATATTTTCTTGACCAAAATTATAAGTCAAAGTTTGAAACGAAAACAAAGTGGCCTTGTATATAAAAATGGAGGGCGTACAAGTAATAGCTGCGTTACGGCTGCTAAGAAAACAGAACTGGCCTTAAGTACAGCAAACAATCAAGACAACCAACAAATTGTTCAACTACTGCTGTTAGGTAAATAATATTACAAATTGTTCAGACAGGACATTTTGGTTGGAGGTAATATTCCCTCAGCCTGGCAGGTTCATCATCCACCCAGTACTCATAACCAAACGGGTGTATGAGAGTCAAAAACTTGGATGATCGAAACACATCCCTCTTCATCCCGAAAACCAAATGGACCCTATATGAGGAAGGAACAGGAAACATACGACGTGGGGCAGTAAGCAACTAAGGTAAGCAGAAATTCAGCAGGATTAAGTTTACTTTTGAAACTTTGCAAGGACATAGGTCATGCACTTACAAAGATCAGTATGTGAGCATGTCATTCATCGGAGCAGCAAATGCGCTATGTTCCATCTTTTAAAGCACATGTTATAATAATATGCATACCAACTATACTTCTTTGTACACAATAAAGGCATCGTTATTCAATTCTGACGCTACCATAAATGACATTCAAATTTGATAAACGAATGCCCAGAAAGGTTCTCAAAATACATATACATGCAAAATGTGGAAGATGCATCCCATGCTGAGTATTCCACTCCGTTGTAAGGTCTTCATAGAGCAAGGAGGGTACCACAGAGACGGATAACATCAAAATAAATGGAATTCTTTCTTTTCTTGAGTTCCATTTTAGATACTCTTCACTCTACATTTCGTATTTTGGTATACAAGACGGAAAAAATAACAATTTTACAGACTTAAGTAAGCTTTTGTAATTTTGCAGAATTTATTATTCTCAAATGGGGTCAACTTTGAGCCCTTACCTTTTCGCCTTGGTGATGGATGAGGTCACAAGGGATATACAAGGAGATATCCCATGGTGTATGCTCTTTGCAGATGATGTGGTGCTAGTAGACGATAGTCGGACCGGTGTCAATAGGAAGTTAGAGTTATGGAGACAAACCTTGGAATCAAAAGGTTTTAGGCTTAGTAGAACTAAAACTGAGTACATGAGATGCGGTTTCAGTACTACTAGGCGCGAGGAGGTTAGCCTGGATGGACAGGTGGTGCCTCAAAAGGACACCTTTCGATATTTGGGGTCAATGCTGTTGAACGATGGAGGTATTGATGAAGATGTGAATCATCGCATCAAAGCCAGATGGATGAAGTGGCGCCAAGCTTCTGGCATTCTCTGTGACAAGAGAGTGACACAAAAGCTAAAAGGCAAGTTCTACAGGACGACGGTTCGACCCGCAATGTTGTATGGCGCTGAGTGTTGGCCGACTAAAAGGTGAGATGTTCAACAGTTAGGTGTGGCGGAGATGCGCATGTTGAGGTGGATGTGTGGCCACACGAGGAAGGATCGAGTCCGGAATGTTGAATACGAGATAGAGTTGGGGTAGCACCAATTGAAGAGAAGCTTGTCCAATATCGTCTGAGATGGTTTGGGCATATTCAGCGCGGGCCTCCAGAAGCTCCAGTGCATAGCAGACGGCTAAAGCGTGCGGGTAATGTCAAGAGAGGTCAGGGTAGACCCAATTTGACATGGAACGAATCCGTAAAGAGAGATTTGAAGGACTAGAGTATCACCAAAGAACTAGCTATGGACAGGGGTGCGTGGAAACTTGCTATCCATGTGCCAGAACCATGAGTTGGTCACGAGATCTGATGGGTTTCACCTCTAGCCTACCCCAACTTGTTTGGGACTAAAGGCTTCGTCGTTGTTGTTGTTGTTATTCTCAAATGGTCATATTTTGGTATACAAGACAGAAAAAACAACAATTTTACAGACTTAAGGTAAAATAAACCTTAAGGTAAAAACAACTTGCTATCCTTTTGTAATTTTGCAGAATTTTATTATTCAAAATCGTAAACCTACTGTGAAGTCCACATCTGTAATTTTTCAAGGTTTTAAATGATAAACCTTTGGGTATTGCTGTATTGATAGTTGATGAACACTAATGTTGCATCAAATAAATTGTAAAATTCATCAAAAGAACAAGTACGAAAAGCAACCATACTGATGAAGAACAATAAAGAAAATCAGAAGTCAAATCAATTTTGAATTATTCTACACACTTCTAATCCATTTTGGATAAGCTGATCCTTAAGTCACAGGTTGTAGTTGTTTCCTAAACGTCCATCCTAATATATTGTATATGGGAGTGGTCAAAAGCCCATAGAGTTACAACCACATCACACAAAGTCACATGCCTGAAGAAAAAGAAAATTACAATGAAGCCTCTAGAGGGCACTTGTGTGATGTCAATCCTGATTAGAGGACACCGCATCCACCAAGCTTCATGTGGTTGGAGAGGTGTTGTTGTATTTGTTTTCCTATCATATGAGGATAATGAGAGTCTTCTAGCTATGAATAGAAGTTGAACCTTAAGTAATGTTCTAGTCTTCTAGCTATAAGTAGAAGTTGAGATGTGAAGGCTTCCCAAAGACCTATAAATAGAGGTCCTCACCTCTAGTTTGTATCCAACCTATGTACCCACTGTTAGAACAGAATTGTGCTGTGTGTGTAGTTACCATATTGTATAGGAAGTTAGGAACTTCTTCACTGATTTCCCTCTTGTGTATATGTACCGGCTGTTGGCCTTGTTAGGGTTAGGTACCCAACCGCCACCTCTGGTCGCCACCACCATCCCTCTCTCCATCAAGCATCCCCTCTTCCTTCTAGGACAAGGATGCCTCTGGCCAGGTCGATGCCATTCTAGGCCCTGGCACCGTCCTTCCCGTCAGGCGCCGCCAGCCCCCTTAACCTCTACTTGTCGTCATCAAGCCCTTGGCGGTCCAGGTCACATCTGTTTCAAGACCTGCTAGAATGGCACCCCCTCCACCACCACCGGAGTTGTCCCAGTCCCCTGATGTCCTGTTATCTTCGACAGACAGAACTACAAGGACTGGGTGTAGCACACGAAGCTGCACATGAGGGGCCAGCTAGTCTAGGAGCACCTCACAGGTTTTCTGCCCTATCCTCTGCTACCCACTCCTCCGGCTAAGGTAGTCTTCAATGTTGATGCGGATAATACCAAGCAAGTGAGGTGCTCGATGCCTTTAAGGAGGCGAGAGAAGTGCATATTTCAACCCTGAACTCTTGCCCTAGTCTAATTTACAACCCTGAACTTTAATACCGTCTAAATTACAACCCCCAAGTCTCAAAACCGGTCAGGATTCAACCCTCCCCTCCCTGTTGGCCGGTTTTGACCTGGGGTGACCAGTTTTGACTAGTCAACGGGTCCAATCAGCATGCCACGTCAGAATTTTTTTTCAAAATTTCAAGAAAAAGTAAATAAAAATCTATAAGATCAGGGAAAAAATATAAAAAGGCAAAATTCCGAAAAAATTGTTCGCAAAAAAGCTAGGGAAAATAAAAAATGATTTTTTTCTGGAATTTGAGTTTTTGGGTTTTTTCTGGAAATTTGTTTTTTTATTTTCCGTGTTTTTCGGAAATTGAATTTCTTATTTCTTTTCCTGGATTTTCTTCGATTTTACAGGTTGTTTCCTTGGAAATTTTGCATTTTTTGCTGATGTGGCATGCTGACTGGACCTGTTGACTGGTCAAAACCGGTCAACCAGGTCAAAACCGGTCAACAGAGAGGGGAGGGTTGAATCCTGGCCAGTTTTGAGAGTTCGGGGTTGTAATTTAGATGGTATTGAAGTTCGGGGTTGTAAATTAGACTAGGGCAAAAGTTGAGGGTTGAAATATGCACTGCTCTCTTCACTGAAGAGTACCAGAATCAACTCCACCTGTACATGCAATGGACAAATGATGATACTCGAGCCTCATCTTGGTGAACAGCATGGATGTCGATCTCACCATGGATGTGGTGCCCCTTATCACTGTGTATCAGATGTGGGAGCGCCTTCGCCGTCGCTACAAAACTACTAGGGATGCCATGTATCTCTTTGTTGTTCGTCAAGAGTAACTACTAAAGCCGGAGGTTTGTCACCTCTACGACTTCCACACTTGCCTCCGACCGGAGTTCAAGCAAAGTCGTGCTCCGCTGTTGGCATGCCATCCTCAGCTCTCTACTATGAAGGACCTTGCTGAGGTGCGCTCTGAGGAGCTGCATCTACGCAGCACGGGCTTGTTGCCGTCCTCTTCAGCAGTCCTGGCTGCCCACACTACACCCTTGCTGCAAGGTGGGCCTTCTACACCGGTGGCAGCAGCCTCCAATAGAGCCTTCAGCACCTACTGGAAGCAGGATGGTCACATGATCATGGAGTGCATTAAGAGGAAGAGACAGGGTCGTAGCCGTCCTCACAAGGACTCAGGAGGCTCCTCTGATTCTCGTGACGACTCCCTTGAGAAGGTTCACCAAGAGATGCTCACCTTGCTGCGCCACCTTGCTGCTTCTGCACCATCCTGAGGTTCTGCTGGTCAAACGTCTGGTCCACCGCCACACTCTTCGTCAGGTACATCTTTGCCCTGGATTCTTGATTCTGGGGCCTCCTTCAACATGACACCACACATACATAACCTTTGTGTGGTCAACTTTGTGCCCTCTCCACTTCCCTTTCAGATAGAGGATGGCACTTCTCTTCCTCTTGCAACATGAGAGATTCTTTTTGCATCTTCTTTTCATTCCCTATTGTTTCTTATGTTCCTAAATGACTATGCAAAACCTCTGTCTGTTGGTCAACTTTACTAACTTGGGTTCTCGTGTTATTCAGGATTCTGACTCTTGATGTGTTCAAGATCATCGTACAGGGATTCTCGTCGGGATCGATCCCCGGTGGTACGACTCTCCACACCTTTGGGAGCTCGACTAGTTGCGCCTTCCTTCTGTTGCGTCCTCTAGCCAGTCGAACATAACCACCCCTTTTGCTTCAGCTGCCACCACCACCACATCCTTCGCTCAGTGGCATCATCGACAAGGTCACATTTGTGGCTCTCGCTTGTCTTCTTTGGTTAGGAGTGGGGTTCTGGGTCTGTCTCCAATGATAGTTCACTAAATTGTATGGGTTTAAGCTTGGCAAGCAGATACAACTCCCCTATCCCTCTAGTAATTTTGTTTCTCAGTGACCTTTTCAACTTGTTCACTCTGATGTATGGGGTCCTGCCCCCTTTGTTTCGAAAGGGGTTCACAAATATTATATAATCTTCATCAATGATTTTCTCACCACTTGGATCTACTTGATGTCATCTCGTAGTCAAGTGCTTCAAAGTTACAGGTCTTCCGCTACCATGGTTCGCATTCTGTATGAATCCTCCGTTCGAGTTTTTCGCACGGATTCAGCTCGCGAGTACCTATCTCGTGAGCTTCATGGTTTTCTTGCTGAACACGGCACCCTTCCTCGGTATTCCTATCCAGGCACCCATGCTCGAAATGGGGTGGCTGGACGCAAACATCGCCACATCCTTGAGACTGTCTTCTGTCCCCCCCCCCCCCACACACACACACACTTTTGGGCTGAAAGTGTCTCTAATGTTGTTTATATCATTAATATTCAGTTTTCTGTTCTCAGGGGGATAACCAGTTGATCATCTAGGTGATGGTCCAGCTAATTATAGTGCTATATGCCTTTTTGGGGGTGCCTGTTTTGTTCTTCTCCACCCTCACGAACAGCTCAATATGTTGAAGGTGTTTTCCTTGGCTACAATTTAGAGCACAAGGGTTATCGTTGTCAAACCCTATTGCTCAAAGACTGGGGATCTCCAAAGATGTCACTTTTGACAAGTCTCGCCACTTCTACCCTTGTCATTCTTCTACTGCAACCAATGAGACTATTCCTTCGTCTGCTCATGAGCTTCAACTTACACAGGATGAGGTTTCTGTTCCTGACTCTCCTACCCGGGTTGAGTCATTCACTCTCTCTCCTTTTCCATTTGTCTACTCCCATCGTGCTCAACACCCTTCTCCCTCTGATGCACCACCTTCCACTTCCACTCCTTCCTCGTTGGGTCCAGTTGCTTCAGGGTCACCTGCTCCCCCTTGCTCCTCAATATAATCCGAGTGATTGCCACTCTCCAGCCTCCTATGTTGTTGTTGCTACCACTATTGTTGAGTCGTATCACGAGGCGGTTGCGGAGAGGCACTTGGGGCCTTCTACCACTGCCTACAGGCATTAGACCCATCACTTGCAAAGGGTCTACAAGGTTAAGACAAGTTCAGATGGTTCTCTCGAGCACTACAAAGCTCGTCTTGTTGTGTGTGGCTTCCAGCAGGAGTATGGTCATGACTATGATGAGACCTTTGCTCATGTTGCTCAGATGACCACTCTTCACACTCTTTTGGCTGTTGCAGTTGTTCGGTAGTGGTCCATCTCTCAATTGGATGTCAAGAATGCATTCCTAAAAGGTGACCTACGGGAAGTGGTCCATATGCAACTGCCTCCTAGATATACTCTCTCCAATGGCATTGTTTGTTGCCTTTGGTGCTCTCTTTACGGGCTGAAACAAGCTCCCCGTGCATGTTTCGGCGTTTCTCGGACGTCATCACAGGGACTGGACTCTCTGCTACTGCTCATGATCCTACTTTGTTTATTCACACTTCTCATGCTCGCACTCTTTTGCTACTCTGTGTTGATGACATGATTATCACAGGGGATGACCACCAATTCATTGATTTTGTCAAGAGTCGCCGAAATGAGCAATTCTTGATGCCTGATTTGGGTTCTCTTCACTACTTTCTAGGACTTGAGATCATTTCTTCCCTGAAGGCACTTATTCCAAGATCTTCCGCCTCACTGATCAGTGCACGGTTGACACTCCTATGGAGTTTGGTCTTCATCTTCGTCCTATTGAGGGTGAACCCCTTGCGGATCCCGCTCACTACCATCATCTTGTCGGGAGCCTTGTCTATCTAGGCATCATTCACCCTCACATTTCTTAAGTTGTGCACATTATGAGTCCGTTAGTCTATGCTCCCACTCAACTTCACTACAGCCATCTTCTTGTTCTTCATTATCTTCGTTGGAATGTGACTCTGCTTATCCTTCCCTTGCTCCAGCTGTCTTTAGCTTCAGACCTGCTGTGACACAATCTGGGCCACAATGATCGCCGCTCTCTCTCTCTCAAACCTATTGTGTTTCTCTTGGCTCCTCTCTCTATCAAGAAGCAAACTGGTGTATCTCGCTCCAATGTTGAGGCTGAGCTGCGTGTTATGGCGTCCGTGAATGCAGAGATCACTTGGCTACGTTGGCTTCTTCAGGACTTTGGTGTTTCCACAACTACACCGACCCCTTTGCTCTTTGATAACACTGGGGCGCTCAGCATTACCCGTGATCATGTGAAGCATGAGCTCACCAAGCACGTCCGTGTTGATGCCTCCTACATGCGTCCTCGGGTGCAAGAGCAAGAGAGGTAGGTGGCCCTAAAGTATGTGCCCTCGAAGCTTCAGCTCGCTGCTTTTCTGACAGAAGGTCAGACATGGTCACAACGCATCTTCTTCCTGTCCAAACTCGGTGTCCAAGATCCCCCTTGAGTTTGAGGGGGGGGGGGGGGGGGGGGTTAGAACAGAGTTGTGTTTTGTGTGTAGTTGCCATATTGCATAGAGGCTTCTTTGCTTATTTCCCTCTTGGGTATATGTACTGGTTGTTGGCCTCACTCAATACAAGAAGCTTAGTTCATAACGCCCGCTAGCTACTTCAGCTTGGTGTTTTTATATAAGATAATGGACTAGATCTTGTGTTCTTAGTTTTGAACTGAACCCATATGCTGCCATATCACCAATATTTGCGTCGAGCGATATTCAGCTCGGCACGTTGAAGTAGTTCCTTCACCAATAGTGTTGTACACTCTGCAGCAGCAAGGTGGAGTTGTTCCTCCACAACCTTGTGCTACTTGAGGTGATACCAGAGCCTTGTTGATCAATAGTAGTTCTCGGTGTCCTCTTTGAAAGTGAGTTGTAGCAAGTGATGGAGCAACGGGAGAAGAGGATGGATGCAGCGTAACAACAACACACTAAAACACTACATGAGGATCCTAGCGGATATTTGATTAACTAGTTGAGATGATAAGAAAGGATGTTCCACATGTTGCCAATGAAAATGGTGTAGCTGACGTAGGCTACGGAGGTTGCAGGGTGGGATACTCAGAGAACACAAGGGTTGCCGCCTGTAGGCGTCGTGGTAAAGTAGAAGGGTAGTGGGGAAAGATTGAAGAATTAGAGGGGTAGAAGAGAACAATAGGTAGGAACTAGGTATTTCATTGCTTGCCTCCGTACAAGGGGGATACATCCTTATATACACCCTTTAAGTACTTCAACACACCCTGGATACTTCTAGACTAGGCTGGATCCATCTAAAGAGACAACTAGACTGCCCACAAATAGAGTCTTCTACTAGGACACATACACCCTAGATACTTCTAGACTAGGTTGGGTTCATCAAGGAGATAACTAGAGGTCTTCCCACAAACAGATTCTTCTACCAGGACGCACACACCCTGGATTCTTCTAGACTAAGCTTGAAGACAACTGGACTCTAAGATGACACAACATTACTCCCCCCTTGCAGATACAACTCGTCATCCAGCTATAGTTCATGGCGGATCTTCCTCGTCATCGCCATCATTTACTTCAAGGCAAAAAAGGCGTGGGCGACGACGGCCTCTTGAGAATCTTTCATCGCAATTTGAAATACAATATGTTTTCCCTTCTTTCTGCCATCTCTGCACTTGGCAATCGGCGGACGTGTGTTCTTCCCCAAAGGAGCTTCAGCATTCCATACCTTGTTATTGTTCGATAGGCATGGATGACTTGTCATTGGAGGCCGTAGCTATGATGGTTGCTCGTTATTCATACACACAAGCTAGGCTCATGGCCACTTGTAGGCCAGAAGGGTTATGAAGTTCCACATTGACTCGTAGTAGATCAATCAACCTGGACGTGAAAAGTTGAACCTGCTGCGGCATTGAGAGGGGGTCAACACGACAAAGTAGTGCTTGAAACCTCTCTATGTATTTTGCAACAGATCCCATCTGTTTGAAGCACGCAAGTTCTCCTAGTGGATTGGTCCGAATAGGAGGACGAAACCGTAGTTGACACCGCTCCTTCGATGCTTTGCCCCTAAAAATTGCTCACCAGTTCAACCAAACCAGCGGGTCATCCTCACCACTAAATGATAGAAAATCCAATTTGTCGTATCAAGGCACTCTCACGGTGTTAGCAACATGAACCACCGATGGAGGAACATGTGAGACACCAGACTTGAGGGGCCTAGGTGGCATTTGTTGCAGTGGAAACAAAAATCATGTCTGTGAATTGGGAGACACTATCCGTAAGCCTTGCATCGTGTGGGATGATGTGATGATGTCTGGGAGCATGGCACTTGGTGTTGTGCCAAGATTGTGGAAAATACATAGGAGAACCTGGGTACCAGCGCACCCTATATGCGAAAAAAAAATTAGTAATTCAAAAAAAGTTCAAAAAATCTCGAGACTTTTTTGGTATTCAACATGATCAAATACTGTGGTCGTATAAAAAGATTCGTCAAAGAAAGACTTTCGTTGTATCCTAGGTCGAAGATTCAGCAAAAAACGCTATATACAAGTACTATTCACGCTATATTGTCTTCATAAACTTGTCTCTTTTGCCCGGAAGTCAATAGGAATCATTTCTTGTCCAAACTTTTTATATGAGTACAATACCTAATCATGTTTGATTCCAAAAAAGATTTGGATTTTTTTTTACTTTTTTTGAATTACTAAATTTTTTGGTGCATATAGGGTGCGCGGGAACCCGAGAGCACCAAGTTCCTGTCCGCGTTTGTGTCGTTGTTGTCACTAGGTTGGCGGCCAAATCTGCTGATTTGTTGCCGTTCAGGAAGGGTAAGGATGAAGGGCGCTACAAGATGCCATCGCCTCCTCCCGGCACACCTGACCTCTCCTTCAATGCCTTGACTCGCAGATCCAGCGATGCAAACTCCTTGGTGAATTTGTCGATCGGGCTATGCGCTGCCAAGACTTCATCATTAAAATTGATCTTTCTTTCAGGCACATTGTCAACCATGGGCTCTGGCGCTGATACCAGATGTTGTTGCTAACACTGGCTACGGAGGTTGTAGGGTGGTATACTCGAAGGACAAGAGGTTCGTTGCCATGTAGGTGCCGTCGTACAGTATAGGGGTTAGTGGGGAAAGATTGGAGAATTACTAAGGTAGAAGAGAAGCCTAGGTAGAAACTAGATATTCATTGCTTCCCTCCTTACAATGGGGATACATGCTTATAGGGACCCTTTAAGTACTTCAACACACCTACTTCTAGATGGGTCCATCTAAGAGACAACTTTCATCTAGGAGATGTGATAAGGATCAACGTGATGATCCTATAGTTTTTGCCCGATCTTTCACCGCAAGACAATTAGATAGCAAACCTTCTAATCACGTGATCAACCATGCAACCTGAAGATGAGGAAACGAATCCAACAAGCAACTTGAAGATGAACAACACGCCTCTAACCTTGGCACGATAATCCTTGATCACACAAGAACCTTCATGCAATCATCACTTTATTTGATAAATAGCAGCGCCGTCCCTGGAGGGATGATTCACCACGTGGACACAATGTTCAAAACTCGATCTAAAAATTTGACCCCCTCTAAACCTAGCCACTGGCCTCCTTATATAGGCATCTAGAAAACTAGTCGGTTGGACAGGCTCACACCGAAACACACAAAATAAAAATCCTAAGTGGCCCATATCATGACCCGGAAATAAAATAGATAAAACTGGAACCAACCAAGTACATGGTTCGGTCACCCCCTTTGGCACACCTCTAACTTGGAGGAGTCCTGAAGTTGGGCTTCACCTCCTTCATGGGAACAACATGAGGTACTGAGATGCCCTCATCATCCTCCCCCCGTTGAAAAGGCGTTGTCCTCAACGCTGGAGGGTCTTCTCTAATGGCTGGCATCAAATCAGCAATAATGGCACGCTTCGCCGCCATCTGCAAGTCTCGCTGACCTGCCACACCACCTCCTCCCTCTCGGCTACCTGTACTTGTCACCGCCGATGGCACCACCTTCCGTCGCCACATAAGCTTGGACTTAGGCGCCAACAGCTTCTTCTCCACTGTCGATGGAGCTCGTTGTCGCTGAACGTGGAACTTCTTTGTACAACCCTGCAAAATAGGAGCAATGCACGGGCCACACAATTGACGAACACATCCATCTTTGCCTGTGTGCATACGCATAACTGCTCCAATAAATCTCCCCCCAACTGGTCCAACAAACATGCAGTCTACTACCCGCTCCTCCATAAGCACCGAGACACGAGCAGCACAACTATCATCTGTCTGAACACCTTGGCCGACACAAATTAGAAGTGTAGGATTAGCTGCAATCTTTGTCATCTCACCACTAAGAGGCTTGGCATCAACCGACTTGTCATTAACAGGCACAACTGGCTTGTCATCGATAGACACGGCTGAAACAATATTAGTACTAACACTCCTCCCATCATGCTCCTCCTTCGGAAGCTCAACTATCCTTTGTTTTGGCTTGGCCTTGTGCACTTTCTCCTTGCGCTGTTGCGCACCACCAACACCACATCCGACTTGATATGATCATCTGTCATAGGCTTCAACATCCATTGTTTGCCATCATGCAAAAATGTATATATATATATACATATATATATATATATATAATATATATACATATATTTGCTCTCTCAGCATAGATAGCATTGTGATCATACACCCAAGTAACAATCCACGCACCTCTAGTGGCAATACATCGCATTCCACCTCATTAGGATACTCACCAATTGTAAATGGCACACGCGCCTTATGTGTAACCTTCAGCATACCGCAGCTATTCAACCACTCTAGATACTTAGGTTCAGGAATACGCCAAGTGGACAACCCCAAAGATGCCACCATTGCCTTGCTTATGCCATTGGTACAGCTACCACCGTCAATCATCAACTTGCACGCCTTGCCCTTGATCATGCACTGTGTCTGAAATAAATTCCAACGCTGGCCTCTATCAACTGTCATGCAAGCATCACCATGTACCGGCTTGAGTTGCACATTCAGCCCGATCAATGGTATAACGTCATCCATCAAAATTGTGTCAACATCAGCCTTGTCCTCCTTAGAACCAGTATGCGTTGTCGCTGCCTCGTTGACATCATCTATCTGAACCACAGACGTGTCCTTGCAAATTACCTTCGCAGAAGGCTGCACAGTATGTGCGGGAAAAATTGTGATGGGCTTTCTTAATTCCGCTTGCATCTTTTTAATGATCTGTTGTATACCAGCAATATCAGTTGGAGCCAGCTCCTTAGACTTCTCATCCAACCGAGAAAACCATGTGGAAGGCATCTTCCAATTTACTTACTTACTTACTTACGAAGCCTTTTATCCCAAACAAGTTGGGGTAGGCTAGATATGAAACCCTTTCACGAGGACTTCCCAGGAGGTCACCCATCCTAGTACTACTCTCGCCCAAATGGGTTTCATACCCAAAAGACTGGCTAGTTTTTACGTTGGCTCGCCAAGCCTATCACAACCCTTAGATATGAAACCCTTTCACGAGGACTGCTTCTCTACTTGCTGATCGTTCTTTTCTCACACAAAATTGCAACAATAACTGGGCCAAAAAAATAGTGAGTAAAAGCAATAACAATCCGGTCTGTACCTCTCTCTTGATCTTGTTCCTTTTTTATTTCTCACACAAAAAGCTCCACCAAAAGCGGATAGATTGATCTGAAGCAAACTCCTTTTTTTCTATTATGGCCAGACTTTTCCACGTACATACGCTAACCACCAATTCCTATCCAACACTAAAACAAACAAACTGATCTCACCAAAAAAACTGATCAGATCCGTGCGCAAACCCAGCTGCTTCGTTTGAATCTTTTCCTCGCTTGATCCTGGACTGCACGCACGGGAGAAACGGATCCAATCTGATCGATCGGAAAAATAAGTTTTGGCGCCTGTATGTATTCCGAGAACAGAGGAAATCGATCTTGTCACAAATGAAACGGAAATCAATTAGACCCAATCTTCAATCTACGTGCAAGCTCCTCGGCGGCACCAACAACTATCCACAGCAGATCTTCAAAGCCTCGGCAATCTACGAGTGCTATAGCAAACACCAGCAGATCAATTTCAATAAGACGAACACGCGGTGACAAACCCAGTAATCTGATACCACATGATAAGGATCAACGTGATGATCCTATAGTTTTTGCCCGATCTTTCACCGCAAGACAATTAGATAGCAAACCTTCTAATCGCGTGATCAATCCACGCAACCTGAAGATGAGGAAACGAATCCAGCAAGCAGCAAGCAACGTGAAGATGAACAACACGCCTCTAACCTTGGCACGATAATCCTTGATCACACAAGAACCTTCATGCAATCATCACTTTATTTGATAAACAACAGCGCCGTCCCCGGAGGGATGATTCACACGTGGACACAATGTTGAAAACTCGATCTAAAAATTTGACCCCCTCTAAACCTAGCCACTGGCCTCCTTATATAAGCATCTAGAAAACTAGTCGGTTGGACAGGCCCACACTAAAACACACAAAATAAAAATCCTAAGTGGCCCATATCATGACCTGGAAATAAAATAGTAAAACTGGAACCGACCAAGTACATGGTTCGGTCACCCCCTTTGGCACACCTCTAACTTGGAGGAGTCCTGAAGTTGGGCTTCACCTCCTCCTTCATGGGAACAACATGAGGTACTGGGATGCCCTCATCAAGATGACTGGACTCTTCCGGCAAACAAATTCTTTTACCAGGACACACACACACAGACACACATTAGATACTTCTAGATTAAGCTTGATAGACAACTGGACTCTAAGATGCCATTTATTACAAGAGGAAGATGTTCCGACGACGAAGATGGGGGTAATCTTGGAGCAAGAGTACCACAACAACGTGCAGTTTAGCGTACTTCAAGAAGGCCAGTGCCTTGAAGAACCTGATCTCTATGCATATCCTAGAGTACCCAACCCTACATATGCAAGAGAAAGAAATAAGGTGAAAGTTGAGATCCCTACTTTAATGCGGTGTTGATATTGAAGTGTGCCTTGATTGACTATGTAAAGTGGAGACTTTCTTTAAGGTCATGAATATTCCAGAAGATCATAGAGCTCCTTTGGTCGCAAACAAGCTAAAAGGTTAGCAAAGTATAGACTAAGAACTTGAAAGAGGTTTGCTCAATCTACCTTCCCCTAAGGGGATCAAGACCTCCATCTGGGAGAAGAATTCCCAATGATTACAAGCCAGCCCTCCTCTCTTTGGGTTGGGGAAGAACTATTTCTCAAGACCTCCATCTCTTTTAGATTTGGGGATGAACAGCCTCGTCTTGCCTTTTACCATTGCTTGCTTGTTGGATCTAAGTTGCACATCATGTATTGACTTTGTGCTATGAGTGTGTACTTGGTAGTGCATTTTTGCCTTGTGTGTGTTTCCTCTTGTTCTTTGTGTTCAATTGTTCATCCATGAATCCAATTCCAATTATGAAGATCGGCCAGCCCTGCGGCTTGCCTCGTATCAGATCTTGGACTAGACCTTGTGTTCTAAGAGTTCTGGACTGAACTTCTGCTACCACATTGGCCTATATTTGCATCTTGAGCGATATCTACCACAACACTTTGAAGCAGTTACTTCAAGACTTGTGTTGTACACTCGGTAGGGGCAAAGTGGAGTTATTCCACCACAAACCTGTGTTGCTTTAAATATTTGACGTTTCATAAAAACCAAATCAACACCATAAAACCATTTTGATGTGTCATCCAAGTGTGGCATGTAATCGCTCTTCAAGGTAAAATGGTATGTTAGGAAAAAACTAATGTTACCAACAATGAGAGTAATAATATGGATATCCTCTCCTGTATTGAGCACTATGTTATTTATCATCTACATTTCCAAGTACATATTGAACGAAGGTGAGTTAGAAAGTTCATATATAAGCATTTTTTGTCAACTTTTTACAGCTATCAACATGTATGCGGAAGTATGCCTACATATTGAGGTTGTAAAAATCAGTACTTTGTCACTTGACAATTCGTCACATCCAATGAAAGGTGTCTAGTTTCAATAATGGTTGCTAGTATACCTTAAGCCGGCAGGAGAGATCTTTAAACCCCTGCACAAGTTGAGGCCATAGCCTCTCCCTGTCCGCACTATCCATGCACTCAAGCTTACCCATCGCCTCTGCCCACATGATCTACACCCACAAGACCACAATTAACATGATCATGTTATGATATCCAGGAACAGCACCACGAAAGGGAAAAACATGGATTGAACTAATTTATCCAACTACGCACATCAGATGCTGCTACAGGCTTCACCCTTTGTGAAGGATCTGTCACGCTAAACAATAGATGCTGCCATCAAAACAGACAGAAAAGCATAAAAGAAGTCACATTAACCAGAATCTTTGCAACACAAATACCAAAGTTGCTAGGAGAATCTCACCCTAAAAGCATAGCGAGGGTTGCCTGGGTCCTCCTTGTACGCATCCACCATAGCCTATAAGAACTTAAAAATACCAAGTTTTCGAACCGTTCCTTCCTCAAACCATTAAAAAGGGGCCAATATTTCTACTAGGGTTGCGGACCTGAATGTCGCGGTCGGAGGGCGAGAGCGGCAGCGGCGCAACTGGGGCCATCTGAGTGGTAATCTGCCCGCCAGCCCCGCCGCCGAAACCAAAAGGCGAAGGGGACGGAGTCACCTGCTGCTGGAACCCAAAGGGTGACGGCGATGACGACGGCAGCGCTCCGAACGCCGGGGTCGACGATGGCGTGCCAAACGTCGGGCTCGAAGTGGGCGTCCAAAACGACGGCGTAGAGGAGGGTGCGCCGAAGGCAGGGGTGGATGAAGGGACTCCGAAGGCCGGGGTGGACGAGGGCGCGCCAAATGCCGGCGTGGAGGAAGGGGTGCCGAAGGCAGGGGTAGTGGAGGGAGTTCCGAAAGAGGGCGCAGAAGAGGGCGTCCCGAAGAGGGAGGGAGAGTTGGGGGTCCCGAACATGGCGGCCGACGCAGGGGACCAGCGATCACCGGCGGCGAGGGTTACGGGGTTTAGGGTTTCTCGGGGAGAGACAGCGGAGCGGATCGACCGGAGCGGAAACCGGGGAAAGGGGCGGCAATACTGGAAAAGGAAAGAGGAAATGCTATATGGGAACGTCGGATTTTAATTTTCCTGAAAGCTTAAAAGTGCACGCGCACTATTTGACAAGAACGAACGGCCGCGCTACGCGACAAACGACAGCGATCACACGCTCGTTCCATCTCTCAACTGAAAAAAAAAAGGAAAAACAAATCTTATCCACCCACTCCCGAGCCCCACGGCCACGACCTTCCTCCTCCACTGACCACCGCCGCCGCGCACCCCGTCTCCTGACGACGCCAACTCGTCGTCGCCGACCTGCTCGTCGTGGTTGCCCATCGCTACCCCAGCAGTCCTCGCGTCTTCCCCGCCACCATGAGTCACCACGGGAAGCAGTCCCCGACCTCCGGCGGCGCTGCGACTCATCTTCTGCCACGGGCACACGCCTTTCCGCCGTTTAGCGCCGCTCCCCTCGACTACTGCCTCCCCCGCCGATTCGGCAACGCGGCCAGGTGCCTTGCCCCCGCTGCACAAGACTCCCAGTGGGGCTTGGACGAGCTCATGGCAGCTCCGCACGGCTGTGAATCCTCACATGCAGGTAATATTCCCCTTCCTTTTCTCCACTGATCTATCTCTCCCCCCAAACACCCTCCCTGATCTCTCCCCCTCCTCTCTCTCTCTTCATTGGTCGCCTCGAGAGGATTCAGCCGTGAACTTGTTTGGGTTTACAAGAATGAAAGTTATTGGATCTAAATCTGGTTGGTACTAGTAATCTGCCTTTGCTGTCATTTTCCTACTTCATAAATTTACTCTGGAAAGTTCATGTATTTAGTAGCCTGTACTTGGGAATTTTACTTGCAATGTTGATTCAACATGGGTTTCTATGCAAGCTGAAGTATAAAATGCAAATTTTGTAGCTTAACAGTTGTAATCTGATCTTACCAGATATTGATGGGAGCAATCAGACTTTTGATGTCTATGCAGTTTATCTATGTTATCGACAATTTTTCATTCAGTCATCTAATCCACCTTCACTTATGCATGTATAGTCTGCTACCTTACCCAAATAGTACTAGTACTAAAATATTAACAACATTTTCATTCTCAAAGATTGTTAACTCAACCCCTTCTAGGTATTTTTCCAGGAAAAAACAGTCAAATTCATTGTACAGATGCATCATGTTTGTGATCCTGCTAGTCAACCTCTGGTATGATGCTTGGAATTTTGATGATTGGAGTGTTGATATGTACAGGAGTTTCGGCTTCTTGCTCAAGGAGCTACGGCGATTAGGATTAGTGGTCGGTTTGTACGGCGATTGGGACTTTAGTTGTGGGTTTGAATTGGATTTTCACGGCGAGCTGTTCTAATTTTGTCACTATTGGTATGGTTTAGGATCCTATTTTGATCCATCTATTCTTGCCTACACTGCAATTGTCTCGTTAAACATGATACTCGCTGTAGAGCTTCATTACATTATGTACATTTTTTCTTCATAAATACATCTGTGCGGTTTCTCTGTTTTCTCGTAAGTTGCATGCATATAAGTAACCAGTTGGCTAGTTAGTTGTAATAGTTGCATGTGATCGCAAACATAGTTGGATGACGCATATACATATCTCAGTTGGCTAGCCAACTTATGAAGTTGTACAGTGAGGGCTAACCAGTTGCACAATCGATAGTATTTAGATGGATGCACTGTGTAAACTATGTCCAAGCGGTATGTATATTTTTTGGTTGCACACTTATATGTGTCCCGTTGTCAAGGGTATACGTTCGTATAGGAGTACATATCCTAGTTGGCTTAGCCACACTTATACAGTTGCACGAGGAAGGGCTTTCTAGGTGCACGGTTGATGGCTAATTTAGTTTTGGCTCCGGTGCCTAAATCATGTTGAGACGGTGTGTATGCTAATTTTTTTGGTTGCACGCTCATGTGTGCCCAGTTGGACATATAATGCATCAAGTTGCACGCTTTTTGTTTTGTTTTGTAGGTGTGCTTTGGAAAATCATCATGAGTTGCTAACACCATGGCATTTTCTATATTATTTGTTTTTCTCATTTTTTTTCTTTTATACATTTGGTTGCTTTGATTAATTTGTTCGTTTGCTTTTTTCATAAACCAAAAATGGTTGTAGGAGATGCGGCTCCTAGTGAGGGAGAGCAGACCCGGGCCTAGGGGTGTGCAGCCCGTGCGGCCGCACAGGGCCTCCAGTTCGGAGGGCCCCCAAATTCACAGGGTGCAGGCCTATTCTTGCACGCATTACTGCTGGAAGTGGCCTTGAGCGGCTGCATCAAGCCGTGCGGCTGTTAGATCTATGCCCTACATGTACCCTATATCCTGTGCGGCCGACGGCAACTTGATCCAGCGCCGCAGCGCCTCATCACTGTTCGCCAATCGATCCATTCAATCAGTTCATTGAAAGCCGGTTCCAGCCAACTTTGTAGCCAGCATGGACATAGCCAGGCCGAGAGAAGGTCACATGGCCATCGCCGGCGCTACTAGCACCACCTTCGCTGCTGCCGGTAGCTCATCCGGCATGTCACCTCCTGCTCAATGGTAATCTCAATCTCACATTATAAATTCTGTATCGGAATTTTTACAAGTATATCAATTTCTTTTGCACATCCTGCCCATCAAATTTGGTAAAAACTGCAGTACATTGCTGGATCAATTTGTCACAAAGTCTGTCAATTATGGGTCTCTGTATTCTCCATAGAAACTACACTCCATCATTTTCTTTTGCACATTGCGCCCATCTGATTTGATTGTTGTTGAATGTACTAGTTGATTTTTCCCTAAACTAGTCTGCCCGTATCACTATTTGATTTTATTCCACACAATTGGAAGGAGAGTGGTATGCACACAGTAGTACAGTAGTTCCAAGTATCACTGAGTGAAAGACTACTGCATATAGGTGAGTTTGTAGCAGGCTAGCATCTGTAGCAACCTATTTTATAAAATCAAACTGAGTTCAATTAGTTCGGACAAAGAAAAGACTGTATTTGTTCAATGGTGTCTTATTTACAGATTATATTTGTTAAGTGACAATTTTTTTTAAAAGATGGGCCCCATTTAGAGTTTGTCATAGGGCCTCTGATTTTGCCGGCCCGGCCCTGAGGGAGAGGTATCCTCAATTTTTATAGATGCATCCTGAACTTTTTTTAGTTGCACAACAATCAATTAGGAGTTGGTATCCTCAACTTTTCAAATAGTTGCACAACAGTATCATACGAGTTGGCATCCTCAACTTTCATAGTTGCACCAGAACCATTTGGGAGTTGGCAGTCTCAACTTTTTAAATAGTCCCACAACAACATCATATGAGTTGGCACCCTCAACTATTTTAGTTGCACAAGAACCAATCAAGAGTTGGCATCCCGGCCTTTTTTAATAGTTGGACAACAATGTCACATGAGTTGGCATCTTCAACTCCTTTAGTTGCACAAGAACCATTCAATAGTTGGCATCCTCATGTGTTCACATGCATCTGATTTTCACTTGAATGTAGTTGCACTACTTATTTGGAAGATTATAATCTTTTAAAATTTACTATTGTTTCATTTCTTGTGTTCAAACATGCTAAATTCATCATGTTCATCAGTTCAAAATTTATTACATAGTTGCACACACATGCAACATGAATTGCATGCAGGAGTACTTCCAGTTGCACAAAATGGATGATGTAGTTGCACAATAGCCAACATAAGTTTTTTTCTGGATTTTTGCATACATTTTTTTAAGATAAAACCAAAATGAATTTGAAATTATATGAGTTGGCATCTTTAAATTTTATATGAGTTGAAGATGCCAACTAAGTTAAAGATGCCAACTACTAAAATTCAAACCCCACAAGTAGATGGATGTGGGAGTGTTGTCAGTTGCACACTTGTAGTGGATAAGTTGCACAGATACAACAGAGTTGGTTCATTTTTTCTCAGGCTTCTTTTTTGCATCATGTGCAGGTTTTGCAGGTTGTGGGGGTTGAAGAGCTGTTGTAGATTCATACACATAATTCACAGCTACAAAGTCGCATATAGTACGGTGTTGAAAGATCAAAGGAAAAAAACACATGCAAACCAGATTCTTGTCTAGATGGTAGTTATGTTTTCATAGTACCTATAACATACTTTTTCTTTTCTTCTTTGTCACATGGACACCGGCTCTTCTGCATTGTTTGTGAAATAAGACTATCTATGTGCTCTCTCGTATATACTTGCACATTTTTTACGTTTTGTTTCACACACTGCTGCAAATATTGGCTTGTCCCATGATGTAGTTGCACAAAAATCAATTAAAATTTCACAGGTACAAGATCTCCCTTTTCTTTATCTTTGTTTATGCTCTGTTAAACTATGGAGAAGCTAATTTTGCAAAGCTAAATTTGGTGAGGGCCTGAGGGGAAAAGGGAAAGTCAAGGAGGGAGGATCTGAATAAGAGGAGAAAAGGATCACCACTTTTTTCACCCTTGTTGGTGCTACCTGGTACATTCTGTTATGTCCTCCCACTTTCTTCTTTTTTCCACAGCAAATTGTTCAAGATCTGCTATTATTTCATTTTGATTCATCTGCCATGGCAGCCCTGGCGATGGAGATCCAGACTTGGGAGACCATTGTTTCATGGGGAAGAAGGTGGGTGCATGCAAGGGCGGGGAAAAGGTTGGTGGCCATGGAGCGTGAGTGCTTCAGAGGGAGGGAAGGGCACGTGATGGCCTGGGGACCATGTCCAGTGTGTGGCTTGTTGGGTTGACTCACATCTGTTGCTACCACGGGAGCGCTTTCCTTTTTGGGATGGGGGGACCGAATCTTTCCTTTTTCTGACGGCCGCCCGGGAGCGCTAGCGAGCCAATGGGCGCTCGCTAGACGCGTCCTTTATTTTTTACTAGTAGAACCCTGTGCATTGCCACTTGCCACGGACTCTAAAAAACTATGCTACTCACTGAGCTACAATAACCGAGAACAATGCACATCTCAGCTAGCACCTTTTTTTTAGAGTCAGTTAACACACATCATACCATCAAAGAAAATAATAATTGACATTTGACAGCTAAAAACACATTATTAAAATCAACTAGTAGTTGAATGGTTAGGAGGGTTATGGTATCCATCCATGTGTCAGTGCGTTCTTATCTGTATTTCTCTAAATTTTTATCAAGACATAAGACAATTCTCATTATTTTACGCTTTCTTAATTCAAATACAAACACATCATTGAAGTCTTGAGTTTGTGTCACTACTCTTATTCCTTAACCGTTCAATTTTCTGTGGGAAGCATATTGGAGCTACCGTTGGTATGTGGTTAGTCCCCTAAAATAATTACTCGGTTCTTACGATAATTGAATTACCCGTGCGTTACAACCGGGGCATATATACTTTGGTCTTTCAACATCAATTGTGTCTAATACGTACCTTTAAGATTCTCATACATATCAGATGGTGTTGTCGACATCTTTTTACCATTAAACCACTCTTCTTGTTCCTTTCTTCTACCCATTGTCTCCGCCTATGCATCTCCTCGGTCCAAGCTCGCAATCTCTCTTTCCCTTTCCAAACTATGCACTATTCATTACAACATGTAGGTGCTTACAAATGCAAGAAACATCAACATTTGTTAATCCACAAAATTCAAGGGAACCCTCAATATTGCTATTCAATCAACAATTAGTTTTTCCTCTATGTTGAAGATGTAAAATAAAAAAGTAATGGACTCCAATAGTTATGGAGATATTTCTCAAGCGGGAGTACTGCCAATTCAATTATATGTTCAAGTTCAAGTTCTTAATACTCTAGGAATAGTGCAGTTAATGCCAATTCTATTTGTTGGCTTGATCCTTATGAATTCTTAAGTTCAAGTTATGAATACACAATATGAAAAACAAGATTAAAAACTCTAGGGCATAGAAGCACGAGAGAAAAGAAGTTCTATTATAATGCAATTAATATAAATCAAGTGAACCTTTTCAACCTTGTCATTGTTGCGGGCGTTCTTCGTAGCGTAGACCACGCACATGATGAAAAAGAAATAAGGTCGTCCAAGCCCTAAGTCAGACTGCATGTAGTTCCTCTTCATGTGAAGGACGTCTTCCAAATTTGAGAACCCAAAGGAAGGTTTATCACATAATCATAGGCAAACTTTTGCAATAGAAAAATATCATTTTTTTTCTCCTATCCCATCATTAAAATTATTTGTTTTTAATCATGAACTGAACTCCACAATGCCGCGACAGCGTGGAAGCGGAGGTTGATGAGGTTGTTTCTTGTATTCTCACTCGTCCACATGAACGGTACACTTAATCTTGGAAACCGACTGCTCGACTGTTTTTTTAGGCGTTGCAGTTTGTTGGGACCTGTAGATCAAGACTGTTTGATGTGTATGTGCACACTAATATTAGGGAGCATATGAATCGTTTCCAGTAGTGTTGCACACCCGTGGTGCATCAACAATGCAACCAAGTAGATCGTGAGATGGCTATTTGTGCCTATGTTAGATGGGAGGGTTGTTGGCCAAGTTCAGTCGATCATTTGTATGGACAATTATATGATTAATGATGAAATATGAGTCTTCTATACCTAAAAACTCCTGAAGGAAAGACTTTTGTTACGCATCAATTGACCAACCAACGCATATATATGAACCTTGCCGCAACATAATCTAACAATGAAGTGGCACTGCTACTTAACTTTGTATTAAAGCATAACGATGGATTAGCATAATTGTACGCTAAATTAATTTATGCATTCTGAAACTCACTATATGATCTATTTAGACCCCACTTTTTCAAAGGATCACAACAATATCTAAACTCCATCCATTTCTCACTGTGTACATATGAGTATAAGAACTACAAGAAACACCTAGATAGCAATAAAACAAAAAATGCACTCATGATTCATGAACATGAGCTCAGCTCAGGCGTACCAACTGAACTCAGTTTATATACTTAGAACAACGTGCAGACATCAATTCCATATGAAGCAAGAACAAACTGAGTATGTATCTACACAAGAAAACCATGTGGTCCGATCTAGTGCTAGAAAATTGTGCTTTGTGGATCTATTAGTGCTTGCCTGGTCGCCGAGGTACAAGCATCAGGAACTGAGACAATTTCACTTTAATTTTCTGAATATGTGCTCGTGAAATAAAGTTTAGAGCATGTCTTACATCTAAAGCTTTAGACAGTTCATCAATATTTATCATTGGGACATCAGGGAGATGGACCTTTCCATTTAGTGACGTGCTCGGCGTCGCCGTCCTCCACACTACATCCTCGGGAATGTCGCCGCCGCATCGGTCGTGGGCATGCAGCGTGTATGGATCAGTGAGGCGTGTGGTTTGATATGATTTGTTTGTCATCTTGTCTTTGCATGAGCCGCGCTTAGCCGAGTCATAAGGGTATTCTTGCCAAATGCTACAAGTGCTTAAATTTTTGTATAATCTAATAAAAAGAATAACCATTGTTGAGGTTAATATCAAGATCAACTCAATATTGAACGAAGCTAATCTAGATCAAAGCAAACAGGAGAACCATGAGTTTGTATTACTTTTACCAAACAATATAAAATGTTTACAAGTGAAAAATCCAAAAGATTAAAAATGAACTTGCTGGCTAAAATCCCAATTCTAGGTGGCTGCACAATATGAGTAGCACCCGTACAAACCTGCAGAGAGATTTAGAATACCAGATGCAACTCTTTTTTGCAATCAAACATAAAGCAAACGCAGAAGGTAATGAATCAACTAATAGAATTCATAATTATTTGAGTGTATGAGCGCTTATGGCCTCGCGGATGCATAATAATTTGTGGTACTTGGTCAGCTACTACTGGCAGTTTGAGGGACCGTCTCAAATAGTGTTGGTTCTTGTCAAAATTTTAGCATATATGTGAATATTAAATCGACCTCACATACCAAAAGAAATTAGGGAAAACACTAAGGCTGTAGTGTGGCTCCCGTGTGATGCCGAGCATCCTTCCATCATCCCCATGGACTCTATACTAACACATGAAGCACCACAGGGACCTATGACAAGAGCTCGAGAACGCGCCATCGAAACCAAGGTGAACTCACTCCTACTCGAGATCGATATGGATATACATGGAACTTGGATGCCACCTCACCAAAACATGCCATGTGTCATTAGGTACGGAGACCAACGCCACCAAGCAGCTAAGGGACACCCCAAATGAGTAGGAGAAGCACCCCAAGGCCACGAGGAAGGAGAAGGAGTCCAAGAAGATGAAGACAGCAGGTCCCAGGCGACCCCGTGCGCACGGGCCATGACACTGTGCCCACGGGCCTCCCAGGAGGCTTCTGTAATCGAGATGCGCACCCTCGTGCGCACGGCCTCCAGACCCCGTGCGCATGGGCGCTCGTCGATGTAGCACCCACTACAAAAAAAGACAGATCCGTGACATTATGGCCCGAACGAATTTTTTCCTGTCAAGCATATGACACTTCTATGACGATAATTGTGACAAAACATGTATCATCATAGATGTGGTGGGCTCCTACTTCTATGAAAAAAATATTGACAGAAAATGGGCTTTTCATCCTGGGTGGGCCGGTGACGCACATGCATGACATTCTTTAGGTTGTCCATGACGGAAAAAATCAAGGTAGAAGCGAGGGCGAGGAACATATCGAGGAGTTCCCGGTTATGGTGGGTGGTCGGAGCCAAGCGATGCACTGTGGTTTGCGTGTTTATCTCTCATACGCGTGTGTGTGTGTGTGAGGCGTTGGCTCTAACTGAACCCGAGTGATCGCACTAGCTACGTTACTGAACCCGAGAGATCGATCCCTTGGTTGTTAACATAACCCGAGCAATTCAATCGCTGCTGACTGAACCCGAGTGATTCCTCCGATGTTGCTGCTAACTGAACTCGATCGATCTATCTGCTTTTTGAAGCCGATCGAGCCCCCGTGCAAGACTTGGCCAGCCAGTGTTGGGTTGCCTCTCGATGAACAATGACCGATCCTACTGTGCGCGCAGTACGTAGAACGAATCAAGACGTGGTGACTCGAGCCGGTTGGCTGACTGTGGATGAACAGTTCCCGATGAGGGTTGGATGAACAGGACCCCGTGGTGGAAAAACAAAAATGCACTCATGATTCATGAACATGAGCTCAACTCAGGCATAGCAATTGAGGTCAGCTTATATACTTAGAACAACTTGCAGACATCAATTCCATACGAAGCAAGAACAAACTGAGTATGTATCTACACAAGAAAACCGTGTGGTCCAATATAGTGCTAGAAAATTGTGCTTAGTGGATCTATTAGTGCTTGCCTGGTCGCCGAGGTACAAGCATCAGGAACTAAGACAACTTCACTTCAATTTTCTGAAAACGTGCTTGTGAAGTAAACTTCAGAGCATGTCTTACATCTAAAGCTTTAGATAGTTCGACAATATATGTCATTGGAACACCAGGGTAATGGACCTCTCCATGCAATGACTTGCTCGCCATCGTCGTCCTCCACACTACATCCCCGGGAATGTCGCCCGCCGCATCGGTCGTGCGGTTTTGTCATCTTGTCTTTATATGAGTCGCGCTTAGCCGAGTCCATAAGGGTATTCTTGCCAAATACTACAGTTGCTTAAATTTTTGTATAATCTCATAGAGAGAATAACCATTGTTGAGGTTAATATCAAGATCAACTCAATACTAAATGAAACTAATCTAGATCAAAGCAAACGGGAGCACCATGAGTTTGTATTACTTTTACCAAACAATATAGAATGTTTACAAGTGAAATATCCAAAAGATTGAAAATGAACTTGCTGGCTAAAATCCCAATTCTAGGTGGCTGCACAGTATGAGTAGCACCTGTACAAACCTACAGAGAGATTTAGAATACCAGATGCAACTCTTTTTGTAATCAAACATAAAGCAAACGCAAAAGGTAATGAATCAATTAACAGGATTCGTAATTATTTGGGGGTATTAGTACTTATGGCCTCACAGATTTATAATAATTCGTGGTACTTGGTCAGCTACTATGGGCAGTTTGAGGGACCGTCTCAAATAGTGTTGGTTCTTGTCAAAATTTTAGCATATATGTGAATATTAAATCGACCTCACATACCAAAAGAAATAAGGAAAAACACTAAGGTTGTAGTGCAGCTCCCGTGTGATGCGGGCATCTTTCCATCATCCCCATGGACTCTATACCAACACATCAAGCACCACACGGACCTATGACAACAGCTCAAGCATGCGCCCTCGAAACCGAGGTGAACTCACTCCTGATCGAGATCGATATGGATAAAAATGGAACTTGGATGCCACCTCACCGAAACATGCCATGTGTCATTAGGTACGTAGACCAACACCCCCAAGCAGCTAAGGGACACCCCAAAGGAGTAGGAGAAGCATCCCAAGGCCACGAGGAAGGAGAAGGAGTCCAAGAAGATGAAGACAACAGGTCCCATGCGACCCCATGCACACGGGCCATCCAGACACCACGCCCACGGGCCTCCCAGGAGGCTTCTGTAACCGAGATGCGCACCCTTGCACACACGGCCTCCAGACCCCGTGCGCATGGGCCCCACTGTTGTAGCACCCAATACAAAAAAAGACACATCCGTGACATTATGGACCGAACAATTTTTTTTCTGTCATGCTTATGACACTTCTAAGATGATAATTGTGACAAAACACGTATCATCATAGATGTGGTGGGCTCCTACTTCTATGAAAAAAACCAAGACAGAAAATGGCTTTTTTGTCCTGGGCGGGCCGTGGACACACCTGCATGACATTCTTTGGGCTGTCCACGACAGAAAAAATCATGATAGAAGCGAGGGCGAGGAACATATCGGGGAGTTCCCGGTTACGGTGGGTAGTCGGGGCCGAGTGATGCACTGTGGTTTGCGTGTTTCTCTCTCATACGCACGTGTGTGCGAGGCGTTGGCTTTGACTGAACCCGAGCGATCGCACTAGCTACGTTACTGAACCCGAGCGATCGATCCCTTGGCTGTTAACTAAACCCGAGCAATTCATTTGCTCCTGACTGAACCCAAGCGATTCCTCATATGCTGCTACTAACTGAACTCGAGTGATCGATCTGCTTACTGAAGTCGATCGAGCCCTCGTGCGAGACGTGGCCAACCGATGTTGGGTTGCCTCTCGATGAACAGTGACCGTTGCTATCGTGTGTGTGGTACGTAGAACGAATCAAGACGTGGTGAGTCGAGCCGGTTGGTTGGCTGTGGATGAACAGTTCCTAGTGAGGGTTGGATGAACAAGACCCCATGCTAGTAAAACAAAAATGCACTCATGATTCATGAACATGAGCTCAGCTCAGGCATACCAACTAAGGTTAGCTTATATACGTAGAACAACTTGCAGACATCAATTCCATATGAAGCAAGAACAAACTAAGTATGTATCTACACAAGAAAACCATGTGGTCCGATCTAGTGCTAGAAAATTGTGCTTAGTGGATCTATTAGTGCTTGCCTGGTCGTCGAGGTACAAGCATTGGGAACTGAGATAATTTCACTTCAATTTTCTGAAAACGTGCTTGTGAAGTAAAGTTCAGAGCATGTCTTACATCTAAAGCTTTAGATAGTTCAGCAATATCTGTCACTGGAACACCAAGGAAATGGACCTCTCATGCAGTGACGTGCTCACCATCGCCGTCCTCCACACTACATCCCCGGGGATGTCATCCACCGCATCGGTCGTGGGCATGCAACGTGTATGGTTCAGTGAGGCGTGCGGTTTGATATGATTTGTTTGTCATCTTGCCTTTATATGAGTCGCGCATAGCCAAGTCCATAAGGGTATTCTTGCCAAATACTGCAGTTGCTTAAATTTTTGTATAATCTCATAAAGAGAATAACCATTGTTGAGGTTAATCAAGATCAACTCAATACTGAACGAAGCTAATCTACATCAAAGCAAACGGGAGCACAATGAGTTTGTATTACTTTTACCAAATAATATAGAATGTTTACAAGTGAAAATCCAAAAGATTAAAGATGAACTTGCTGGCTAAAATCCCAATTCTAGGTGGCCGCACAGTATGAGTAGCACCCGTACAAACCTGCAGAGAGATTTAGAATACCAGATGCAACTCTTTTTTGCAATCAAACATAAAAGCAAACACAAAAGGGACTGGATCAACTAATAGAATTCATAATTATTTGAGTGTATGAGTGCTTATGGCCTCGCGGATGCATAATAATTTGTGGTACTTGGTCAGCTACTGCGGGCAGTTTGAGGGACCGTCTCAAATAGTGTTGGTTCTTGTCAAAATTTTAGCATATATGTGAATATTAAATCGACCTCACATACCAAAAGAAATTAGGGAAAACACTAAGGCTGTAGTGTGGCTCCCGTGTGATGCCGAGCATCCTTCCATCATCCCCATGGACTCTATACTAACACATGAAGCACCACAGGGACCTATGACAAGAGCTCGAGAACGCGCCATCGAAACCAAGGTGAACTCACTCCTACTCGAGATCGATATGGATATACATGGAACTTGGATGCCACCTCACCAAAACATACCATGTGTCATTAGGTACGAAGACCAACGCCACCAAGCAGCTAAGGGACACCCCAAAGGAGTAGGAGAAGCACCCCAAAGCCACGAGGAAGGAGAAGGAGTCCAAGAAGATGAAGACAGCAGGTCCCAGAAGCCCCCGTCCGCACGGGCTATCCATACACCGTGCCCAGTTACGGTGGGTGGTCGGGGCCGAGCGATGCACTATGGTTTGCGCGTTTATCTCTCATACGCAAGTGTGTGCGAGGCATTGGCTCTGACTGAACCCGAGCAATCACACTAGTTACGTTACTAAACCCGAGCAATTCATTCGCTGCTGACTGAACCCGAGTGATTCCTCCGATGCTGCTGCTATTTGAACTCGAGCGATCAATCGACTTACTGAAGCCAATCGAGCCCCCGTGCGAGACGTGGCCATCCGGTGTTGGGTTGCCTCTCGATGAACAATGACTGTTGCTACCATGCGCGCAGTACGTAGAACGAATCAAGACGTGGTGAGTCAAGCCGGTTGGTTGGTTGTGGATGAACAGTTCCCGGTGAGGGTTGGATGAACAGGACCCCGTGGTAGTAAAACAAAAATGCACTCATGATTCATGAACATGAGCTCAGCTCAGGCATACTAACTGAGGTTACCTTATATACTTAGAACAACTTGTAGACATCAATTCCATATGAAGCAAGACAAACTGAGTATGTATCTACACAAGAAACCATGTGGTTCGATCTAGTGCTACTTAGTGGATCTATTAGTGCTTGCCTGGTCACCGAGGTACAAGCATCAGGAACTGAGACAATTTCACTTCAATTTTGTGAAAACGTGCTTGTGAAGTAAAGTTCAGAGCATGTCTTACATCTAAAGCTTTAGATAGTTCGACAATATCTGTCATTGGAACACCAGGGTAATGGACCTCTCCATGCAGTGACGTGCTCGCCGTCGCCGTCCTCCACACTACATCCCCAGGAATGTTGCTTGCCGCATCGGTCTTGGGCATGCAGTGTGTATGGTTCAGTGAGGCGTGCGGTTTGATATGATTTGTTTGTCATCTTGTCTTTATATGAGTTGCGCTTAGCCGAGTCCATACGGGTATTCTTGCCAAATACTACAGTTGCTTAATTTTTTGTATAATCTCATAGAGAGAATAAACATTGTTGAGGTTAATATCAAGATCAACTCAATATTTAATGAAGCTAATCTAGATCAAAGCAAACGGGAGAACCATGAGTTTGTATTACTTTTACCAAACAATATAGAATGTTTACAAGTGAAAAATCCAGAAGATTAAAAATGAGCTTGCTGGCTAAAATCCCAATTCTATGTGGCTGCACAGTATGAGTAGCACCCGTACAAACTTGCGGAGAAGATTTAGAATACCATATTGTAGGATCGAAAGTAGGTCTACTTGACCAAATAAAATCTAGCCTTTTCCCAATTTTAAGTTTTGGTAGATTTTAACAACTTAACACAAGTCAAGCAATCAACCTACACATGCAATTCTAAGAGTATAGCAGCGGAATGTAAAACATTACATATGAAGGTAAAGGAAGGGGTTTGGAGTGGGAAACACAATGTATACACGGAGATTTTTGGCGTGGTTCCGATAGGTGGTGCTATCGTACATCCATGTTGATGGAGACTTCAACCCACGAAGGGTAACGGTTGCGCGAGTCCACGGAGGGCTCCACCCACGAAGGGTCCACGAAGAAGCAATCTTGTCTATCCCACCATGGCCATCGCCCACGAAGGACTTGCCTCACTTGGGTGGATCTTCACGAAGTAGGCGATCTCCTTGCCCTTACAAACTCCTTGGTTCAACTCCACAATCTTGTCGGAGGCTCCCACGTGACACCTAACCAATCTAGGAGACACCACTCTCCAAAAGGTAATAGATGGTGTGTTGATGATGAACTCCTTGCTCTTGTGCTTCAAATGATAGTCTCCCCAACACTCAACTCTCTCTCACAGATTTGGCTATGGTGGAAAGATGATTTGAGTGGAAAGCAACTTGGGGAAGGCTAGAGATCAAGATTCTTGTGGTTGGATTGCAATGTCTTGGTCTCAACACATGGGTAGGTGGTTCTCTCTCGAAAAATGAATCCTGGAAGTGTAGGCATGTTCTGATGGATCTCTCACTTATGGAGAGGAGGGTGGAGGGGTATATATAGCCTACACACAAAATCTAATCGTTACACACAAAAGAGCCAACTCGGTCAGACCGAATGTATGAACTCGGTGAGACCGATTTAGTTCAAAATGTGAATGTTAGGATTTTTGGTGGGACCGACATGATCAACTCGGCGGGACCGATGAGCTAGGGTTAGGGCAAAACTTAATATCGGTTTGACCGATTACTTCAACTCGGTGAGAATTTCAGTAACAAGCAAACAGAGAGTTGGTCAGGCAAACTCGGTGGGATCGATCGCTCCTTTCGATGATACCGAAACATTACGAAACATAAACAGAGAGTTTGCATTGCGAACTCGATGGGACCAATCGCTCATTTCGATGAGATCAAAATGTTACAAAGGGAAACAGAGAGTTTGCAATCCCATCTCGGTGAGACCGAGATCCCTATCGGTGAGACCGAACTAATTAGGGTTTCTAGCTATGTCAAGTGAAATCGGTGGCGCCGGATGAATCAAATTGGTGGGGCCGAGTTTGACTTTTGGTTTAGGACATACACTACTGCAGGATGCTGCTAACGTGCACTACGATCAGAGACCCTTCGACGAAACTGTGAGCGATGCAATAATCGCAAACGGTGGTGTAAAAAACCGTCAAAAAGGTGCAAAACATTTGCGATGACAGATGCATCAAACACAATCCCAATTTTAGTTGCGTGTGCGATGCAGGGCATACGGTTTAGTTCAATTAACTGTTTGCGATGACGAGGAACAAAAGAAACAGGCCGCCAGATGAAGGTGTGTGCGATATACAGCATACGGTTCACTCAGATGAACTGTTTGTGATTAGGCAACACAAAAGAAACCGACAGCCAGATGAAGGTGTGTGCAATGTACAACATATGATTCACTCAGATGAATTGTTTGTGATTAGGCAACACAAAAGAAATGGGCAACCAGATGAAGGTGTGTGCGATGTACAACATACGGTTCACTCGGATGAACTGTTTGTGATTAGGCAACACAAAAGAAACGGTCAGCCAGATCAAGGTGTGTGCGATATATGACATGCGGTTCACTCGACCTTGTCGCCAGTGTGTGACCTTTATGGCGACCGTTTGCTCCCCACTATCCTCTTCTTGTACCGTGGCAGCCGTCCACCGCCTCTTCGCCTTTCCCTCTCGATTTGGAACTGTTGTCGCATGCTCTTCCTCCCTCCATTTGCCTTCACCCTTCCTCCTGCCATTGTTCGTTCATCTTCTCCATAGAGGGAACAGGCCAGAAATGACCCCATTATTCTTGCCCCGATCTGAAAGATGACGTGGTGGAGGAACTCATTGATTGGTGCGACGTCATCACCTCGGCTAGCATGGCAAGTTCGTTCAAGACCATTCTCGACTCAACTAATAACATCATTACAAGGAACCCAAGGGTCCAGGAGCGGTTTGATCTCCCCTATCTTCTTTTCCGTGACCCTGCTGACTGGCGTGGGGACGACGGAAGCCTCGCCTTGTGCAAGTTGATGCCGCTTTATAATGATACGTGTGATGTTAAGATGCCATCGCTTGAGGGCAAGGCTTGGGCAAGCGCAAATGGAGATTGGGTTGTTTATATTGGGTACAACTGCGAGTGGGAACTTGTGAATGTGTGCACTCGTCACCGGGTTCCACTTCCAAAAATCTCAGACTGCCCAGAGGTTGAGTACATCGGTATTCTACGTGACTTCAAATATGATCATGGTGACTGTCGTCTACGGAAGATAGCTATTTGTCGAGTTCCCAACCGCTATTGGGATTACACGAACTATGAAGTTGTTGCTATCTTCGACAAGCTTGTTGTCATCCTTACTTCCACGCCTCGATGGATATTGCTCAAAAATCAATTTCTGTACATGGATGAGTACTGTGATGCAGTTCAATACGAGGGTCTTGTGTTTGCTGCCACCACTCGTGGCACTGTTTTGCATGGAATCCTAATGCTTTCGGTACGTTTGTCCCACCGTAATTATAATTGTTTCATCCACATGCATGCGGGTTAGCTAGTTTCCCTTTACTAATTAACCTTCTTGTGTTTCCAAGGTCCCATGAACATTCCACCACCTATACTTGAAAAATTTTGTAACCAAGGGGGAGATGACGATGCTGATGATCACGAGCAGGACCCGTATACTCAGTGGCGCCTCGCAACTTATTCCGATGGATCACCTCTTCTTGTCTGTATACAGGGCACTACTGATGTTACTAAGGAAGCAGGTGTTGTCTCGCATGGTCGCACTCTCTGGACCTATTCCAACATCCGTTGCAGGGTATTCGAGATGGATACTAGTGTACTAGCGCCAACACCTTCTCCCTGGTTCAGTATTGAAAGTCTTGGAGGAAACTCGCTCTTTCTTGGACAAAACTTTCCAATGATGGTGGAAGGCGATCCAGCTGCTGTTGACACAACGTTACTACCATTTATGAGAAGCAACTGTATCTATACCTCGGACATTGCTATGCTTCCCTAACATACCAATATGGGTCCTGACATAGGCCGCTTCAGCCTGGATGATCAGTCCTGCGTTGGTCTCGAGATTGACAGTAGCTGGCCCTTCCCAGAGAATCACTTATGATTCAAAGCAAGCATTTCCAATGCCGACGAGTGGTTGAGCTGAAGTTCATTTCATCGCTTTGTTACTTGTTGTGTGAGAAAAACTTTACTTTACTAGAATGTTTTCTTGGAAATGATATATAATCCAACGTGTATCCTCGTTGTCGTTGTGGGTTGATGACTTGTTGTATGTAATCAATGGTACATTTGCATATGCGTCCATCAACTCCCGCCTGCTAGTGGTGTCCATATGAACAGTGCTAGTGATTTTAGTTGCAAAAATTAGATAGTGCTAGTGATTTTTAGCTGCATATTTTGATAAATCGCAGTGTTACAAGGTTGACAAATGGAAATGTTACTAGATAAAAAAATGTCAATCTTTCCAATTTGACAAATGGAAACATACCCAAAATAACAGATGCAAATCTTACCCAATTGTTTCTACGTGGTTGCACACGGGTCATGCAAAACAACCGTTTGCGTTGAAGGGATGCACAAATCCTGCACTGCGAGGGAAGACCATAGCTCTCACTTTGCATACGGGTGTTCTATCTAAAATGTTTGCAATCAAGAGCTGCAGAAATCATGCTCGACACATTTTCCATTGGCTTCCCGGGGAAGCTGTCGGTTTGCATACAGGTGTTCTAACTAAAATGTTTGCGATGAGTGTTTTATATTTAAATACCATTGACATTTTTTTCAAAAGAAAATCATTTGATAACTCTATACATTAAGAGAGAAAAACGCAAGTTTGTTCAAACCATATCTTTCATTCAGTCACACTGCGGATTTATATTTATATGATCAAGAATTCGAGATAGAACATTAAACCCACAAAAAACTATTTCTGATGGCGGCCCAGGCGGCGTGTCGCGCCGTCGTTGTCGTTGTCGTTGTCGTCCTCCAGGACGTCGTTGTTGAAGTCTTCAAGGCAGCACAAAATGGTCTTCACTTGTAAATCAAACATCATGTTGTCACGCGATCGACGGGTGGGGCACGGAGGACGACACTGCCGCCGCTGAGAGGTAGCGGTTGATAACCCACAAGTATAGGGGATCGCAACAGTTTTCGAGGGTAGAGTATTCAACCCAAATTTATTGATTCCACACAAGGGGAGCCAAATAATATTCTCAAGTATTAGCAGCCGAGTTGTCAATTCAACCACACCTAGATAACTTAGTATCTGCAGCAAAGTATTTAGTAGCAAAGTAATATGATAGTAATGGTAACGGTAGCAAAAGGTAATGATAACAAAAGTAATGTTTTTAGTATTTTGTAGTGATGATAGCAATAACAACGGAAAAGTAAATAAGCGAAGAACAATATATGGAAAGCTCGTAGGCAATGGATCGGTGATAGAGAATTATGCCGGATGCGGTTCATCATGTAACAGTCATAACCTAGGGTGACACAGAACTAGCTCCAATTCATCAATGTAATGTAGGCATGTATTTCGAATATATTCATACGTGCTTATGGAAAAGAACTTGCATGCCATCTTTTGTCCTACCCTCCCGTGGCAGTGGGGTCCTAGTGGAAACTAAGGGATATTAAGGCCTCCTTTTAATATAGTATCGGACCAAAGCATTAGCACACAGTGAATACATGAACTCCTCAAACTACGGTCATCACCGGTAAGTATCCCGATTATTGTCACTTCAGGGTTAACGGATCATAACACATAATAGGTGACTATAGACTTGCAAGATAGGATCAAGAACTCTCATATATTGATGAAAACATAATAGGTTCAGATCTGAAATCATGGCACTCGGGCCCTAGTGACAAGCATTAAGCATAGCAAAGTCATAGCAATATCAATCTCAGAACATAGTGGATACTAGGGATCAAACCCTAACAAAACTAAATAAATTACATGATAAATCCCATCCAACCCATCACCGTCCAGCAAGCATACGATGGAATTACTCACGCACGGCGGTGAGCATCATGAAATTGGTGATGGAGGAAGGTTGATGATGACGATGGCGACAGATTCCCCTCTCCGGAGCCCCGAACGGACTCCGGATCAGCCCTCCCGAGAGGTTTTAGGGCTTGGCGGCGGCTCCATATCGTAAAACGCGATGAATCCTTCTCCCTAATTTTTTTCTCACCGAAAGCAAATATATAGAGTTGGAGTCGAGGTCGTAGGAGCTCCAGGGGGCCCACGAGGTAGGGGGCGTGCCCCCCACCCTTGTGGCTAGGGTGTGGGCCCCCTGGTCTTCATCTTTTGCAAGGAATTTTTTTATTTCCAAATAGACGTTCCGTGAAGTTTCAAGTCATTCTGAGAACTTTTTTTCTGCACATAAATAACACCATGGCAATTCTGCTGAAAACAACGTCAGTCAGGGTTAGTTCCATTCAAATCATGCAAGTTAGAGTCCAAAATAAGGGCAAAAGTGTTTGGAAAAGTAGATACGACGGAGACGTATCAACTCCCCCAAGCTTAAACCTTTGCTTGTCCTCAAGCAATTCAGTTGATAAACTGAAAGTGATAAAGAAAAACTTTTACAAACTCTATTTGCTCTTGTTGTTGTAAATATGTAAAGCCAGCATTCAAGTTTTCAGCAAAGATTATAAACTAACCATATTCACAATAACACATAGGTCTCATGTTTACTCATATCAATGGCATAATCAACTAGCGAGCAATAATAATAAATCTCGGATGACAACACTTTCTCAAAACAATCATAATATGATATAACAAGATGGTATCTCGCTAGCCCTTTCTAAGACTGCAAAACATAAATGCAGAGCACCTTTAAAGATCAAGGACTGACTAGACATTGTAATTCATGGTAAAAGAGACCCAGTCAAGTCATACTCAATGTAAACTAACAGTAATGAATGCAAATGACAGTGGTGCTCTCCAACTGGTGCTTTTTAATAAGAGGATGATGACTCAACATGAAAGTAAATAGATAGGCCCTTCGCAGAGGGAAGCGAGGATTTGTAAAGGTGCCAGAGCTCGGTTTTGAAATAGATATGGATGATATTTTGAGCGGTATACTTTCATTGTCAACATAACAACCATGAGATGGCGATATCTTCCATGCTACACACATTATAGGCGGTTCCCGAATAGAACGGTAAAGTTTATACTCCCCTCCACCAACAAGCATCAATCCATGGCTTGCTCGAAACAATGAGTGCCTCCAACTAACAAGAGTCCCAGGGGGAGTTTTGTTTGCAATTATTTTGATTTAGTTTGCATAAAGCATGGGACTAGGCATCCCGATGACCAACCATTTTCTCGTGAGTGAGGAGCGGAGTCCACTCCCCTTGAGAATAACCTGCCTAACATGGAAGATACGGACAGCCCTAGTTGATACATGAGCTATTCGAGCATACAAAACATGATATTTATTTGAAGGTTTAGAGTTTGGCACATACAAATTTACTTGGAACGGCAGGTAGATACCGTATATAGGTAGGTATGGTGGACTCATATGGAATAAATTTGGGGTTTATGGGATTGGATGCACAAGTAGTATTCCCGCTTAGTACAGGTGAAGGCTAGCAAAAGACTGGGGAGCGACCAGCTAGAGGGTGACAACAGTCATGAACACGCATTAAAATTAATCAACACCGAATGCAAGCATGAGTAGGATATAATCCACCATGAACATAAATATCGTGAAGGCTATGTTGATTTTGTTTCAACTACATGCGTGAACATGTCACAAGTCAAGTCACTTAAATCATTCAGAGGAGGATACCACCCTATCATACCACATCACAACCATTTTAATAGCATGTTGGCACACAAGGTAAAGCATTATAAGCTCCTAGCTAATCAAGCATGGCACAAGAAACTATGATCTCTAGTTGTCATTGCAAACATGTTTATTCATAATCGGCTAAATTAGGAATGATGAACTAATCATATTTACAAAAACAAGAGAGGTCGAGTTCATACCAGCTTTTCTCATCTCAATCAGTCCACCATATATCATCATAATTGCCTTTCACTTGCACGACCGAACGATGTGAATAATAATAAGAGTGCGCGTGCATTGGACTAAGCTGGAATCTGCAAGCATTCAATAAACAGGAGAAGACAAGGCAATATGGGCTCTTTTGTCAGATCAACAATAATGTATATAAGAGCCACTTCAACAATTTAATCATGGTCTTCTCCTATCGATCCCCAAAGAAGAGAAAAGAAATAAAACTATTTACACGGGAAAGCTCCCAACAAGCAAAAAGAAGAGCACGAAATCTTTTGGGTTTTCTTTTTAATTACTACTACAAGCATGGAAAGTAAACTAATAGAAAGCTACAACTAATTTTTTTGTTTTTTCTTAAGGTTTTATTAAGCACACAAGAAGAAAGCATAAAAGGAAAATAAACTAGCATGGATGATACAATGAAAAAGTATAAGCACCGACATCTAGCAATGAGTGTGTGAACATGAATATAATGTCGGTGAGAAATACGTACTCCCCCAAGCTTAGGCTTTTGGCCTAAGTTGGTCTATGGCCACGGTTGGCCTGGCGGATATCCATAATAATAGTTGGGTGTAACGCCCTCGATGCGGCTATATCTCCCACGTGTCGAAGCACGACTTAGAGGCATAACCGCATTGAAAGCAATGTCGCAAGTGAGGTAATCTTCACACAACCCATGTAATACAATAGGGTAAAAGATACATAGTTGGCTTACAATCGCCACTTCACACGAATACATGAATAAAGCATTACAACATCCAAATACAATCAAGGTCTGACTATGGAACCAAAATAAAAGAAGAACCCCAAATGTGACAGGGTCCCCGATCGACCACAACTGGGTTCCACTACTGATCAACTAGAACGAAACAACACAAAGGACAATATCTTCATCGAGCTCCTCCTGAGCTTGGTTGCGTCATCTACATGGACTCATCGACACCTGCAAGCTGGTTTTGGAAGTATCTGTGAGTCACGGGGACTCAGCAATCTCGCACCCTCACGATCAAGACTATTTAAGCTTATGGGTAAGGAAAAGTATGAGGTGGAGCTGCAGCAAGCGGCTAGCATATATGGTGGCTAAACATACGCAAATGAGAGTGAGAAGAGAAGGCAAGGCACGGTCGAGAAAACTATGATCGAGAGTGATCCTAGAATAGCCTATGTCAAGCATAACTCCAACACCGTGTTCACTTCCCGGACTCCGCCGGAAAGAGACCATCACGGTTACACACGCGGTTGATGTGTTTTAATTAAGGTCAAATTCAGGTTTTCTACAACCGGACGTTAACAAATTCCCATCTGCCCATAACCGCGGGCACAACTTTCGAAAGTTCAAATCCCTGCAGGGGTGTCCCAACTTAGCCCATGACAAGCTCTCACGGTCAACGAAGGATATACCTTCTCCCGAGACATTCCGATCAGACTCGGTATCCCGGTTCTACAAGACAACTTCGACAAGTTAAAACAAATCCAGCAACACCGCCCGAATGTGCCGACAAATCCCGATAGGAGCTGCACATATCTCGTTCCCAGGGCACACTCAGATGAGCAATCCGTACAACTAAAACCAAACCTCGAGTTTCCCCGAGGGGGCGCTGCACAGGGCTCTAGTTCGGACCAACACTCAGAGGGGCACTGGCCCGGGGGGGGGGGGGTAAAATAATGATGACCCTCAGGAGCGCGACTCCCAAGGGAAAAGAAAAGGCTAGGTGGCAAATGGTAAAACCAATGTTGGGCATTGCTGGAGGAGTTTTATTCAAGGCGAACTGTCAAGGGGTTCCCATAATAGCCCAACCGCGTAAGGAACGCAAAATCCGGGAACATAACACCGATATGACGGAAACTAGGGCGGCAAGAGTGGAACAAAACACCAGGCATAAGTCCGAGCCTTCCACCCTTTACCAAATATATAGATGCATTAATTAAATAAGATATATATTGTGATATCCCAACAAGTAAACATGTTCCAACAAGGAACAACATCTCCATGTTCCAACAAGGAACAAACTTCAATCTTCACCTGCAACTGACAACGCTATAAGAGGGGTTGAGCAAAGCGGTAACATAGCCAAACAACGGTTTGCTAGGACAAGGTGGGTTAGAGGCTTGGTTCAACAATATGGGAGGCATGATAAGCAAGTGGTAGGTATCGTAGCATAGGCATAGCAAAAGAGCGAGCAACTAGCAAGCAAAGATAGAAGTGATTTCGAGGGTATGGTCATCTTGCCTGAAATCCCGCAAGGAAGAAGAACAAGTCCAAGAAGAATACAAACGGACGTAGTCGAACGGGTCCTCACAAACGCAACATTATCGCAACCAACCCGAAGAAGCAACACTGGAAAGAAGCACACAACATAGTAAACAACCACGACATAAGCATGGCATGATGCACAATCAAGTATGATGCATGTCCGGTTTAATGAAGCATGGCATGGCGAAATGCACAAACAATCCTACAAATTAAGTGGAGTTCAACATGCAACTCCGTTGCACATTGACGAAACACCACGTGACTTATTTAGTTCGATCTTGTTTATGTACCCAACAATATTAAATGTTGTTAAACATGGCAAGAGGGTGAAGCAAAATAAAACTACCTATCTAGTCAAGTTTAAATGAGTCCGGAAGCAACGAACAACAATTCCGGTAAATCCCCATATGCATATTATAGATTTGGTACTGTTCTGCCCTAAACATAATTTTAAAGTTGTTAAACATGTAAAGTAAGGTCACCATATTAAACTAGGCATTTTTCTACCCCATTTACATATAAAGTTTATTAGGTTTGGAGCTACGGTTATTTAGTTATGAATTAAGTCATTTTAACATGGCATAGGGGCAAATTTAAACAAACAACAATTTAAACATTTTAACCATGGATGAAAGTTGCATATTAATAAACTAGATGAAAGTCTAAGCAAGTTACATATATAACTTATTTAGATCCGATGCACGGTTGAGAAGTTATTAAATGCATGAAGTTTCGGGGCTATTCTACAAAACTGGCACTCTCTGGGAAAATAGCTAAATCCGCTGGACAGGAAAAAATAGAAACGGGCTGAAACTAGTGCAAGATGGGCCAACAGAGAGGAGGGGCTGGGGGAGCTGCTCACAGCGGGCCTTGGGCCGGTAGGCAGATCTGGCCTGGTGCGGACGGAGCGGGTGCAGCAGGCCGACTTGGCACATCGGTCTCGGGGCGTTACAACACTCCACCACTATGAGAGGATCTCGTCCCGAGATCTAGAATGGCACCGGAGGGACAACGGAAGAGAAAGAGAAGAGGTAAAACTAAGTTGCTCCTTTGACAAACTAGTGAAACCAAAGAACCTTGAGAGGTTGAACACATTGAAAGAAAGAATACAACGGAGATGAACAAAGTTGAAACACTCCATTTGAAAAGAAAGGAATTGAATAAGAACTTGATTAGGTGATAGAACTTGAAAAGAGGGCACGACACTCCAGTTAAATGGACAATCATGAAAAGAACATGATCTTGACAAAACAAGATGATGGGTTGAAGAGAACAACAACAGAATGCCTCCGAAACGAAAGGAATAGAAGTTGTATCGACGGAACAAAAGAACGAAGAAGAAAACAACATCTTCTACCTCCGATGAGCTTGAAAAGCATCTTAAAGAGAAGGGTTGCACGGAGTTGTTGGAAACCAACAACGAAAAGAATACGCTTGATACGGTCTTATGAAATACATCTCGAATTATGAGGTGACAACCAGCCACTCACGGGAAGAAGAATTGGATTGGCATGAACAAGGAGACGAGATGCTTATTTCACCGGGAGGGTAGATGAAGAACTTGGATCATATATGAGCACCATTATAGCAACAATCCTTAGGGAAGGCTTTAGGTGAAATATAACCCAAGATAACTCCAATGACGAGATTGATGGATTTAAAATATCTCATTCTTGACAACATGTGAATCATGAAAACATGAACTCAAATTATCAAGAATGACATAATACCACCTCCAATAATATGGAAGAAAGAATTGCACTCCGGATAGCAAGATGAAGAAAGCTTGAGCTCCTTTGAAAAGAATCTCAATGAACCCTTGGAGAAGGAATTATTTCTTTGATGAACCATCATGTATAGCCTCCATGAAGAAACTCCGGTAACAAAAGAATGATCAAACGACAAGATTTGGAGAATGATAGCTGAAAGCTGAGAATGAATAAATCTTAGATGATGGGCTCCGGATGAACAAACTGAAAAGGCTCCTCGATTGCTCCGGAAGGATAAAAAAGAATTCTCACAATCAAACAATTATGAGAGGATGGCCTCGAATTAGAACCACGAATCTCTGAGAGAACGGATAAGATATGGAGGTAAAACTCTTCTTCGGTCTTCAAATGACGACGAGAAACACCACCAAGAATTATTGAGGCACACCGGAATGAAGAATGGAAAAGTTGAGCCAACAATAATAAGAATTGGAAAGATCTTGGAGAAAAGCATTTGACTGATGAAAAATTCATTCATACGTCAAACTTGGAAAAGAATTTGAGAGTAACGCCGGGAAAAGAGAAGAGTCAGGTAAGATCCTGGGAAAAGACCTGTGGGTTAGGGCTCACTCAAAAGATACACCGTTGAACAATTTAAACGAGAGATTGCGCTAGTTGAATTAAATGGCTTGAATGAGTAACAACCTCGAGATAACTCGAATGGCTCGAGAATGTAACCGTGAGTCTTCTGAGATATCTTCAGCACTCCGGAACAATTGAATAACGAGAAGTGGATGATTAAGAAGAGCACCGGCATGAGAAAACACTTGAAACGATGAAAAGAATATGCTCAACACCAAAGTTTGAATTGAATCCACCGGAGAAGAAAGAGAACGAATAATGATGAACTAGTAGAACATCTTCATGAGAAACACTGGATAAGAACATTGAAAGAAAAGAATGGAGAGACTTCCCATCAATAAAATGGATACTTGAATAAGAAATCCGGGTCCTTGAAGAAACAAGGGTGGGAGGGTGGGAAAAACAAAGGCAACTTGGGATGGATGAAAACAACCAACGTTGAGAAGAACTGATACTTGATCTTGCTGATGTTGAAATGATCAGAACCACTAGAAGAGAAACACACCGGTGAAAAGGATTGACACGACAAACTCGATGATCGAGAAGGATTAGTAATCACATAGAAATATGAGAACACCACTTAGGAAAAGGTATGGAATCAACATTTGACTTCGAAGCAACTCGAATACCACAACTCAAAACAAAACAAAGGATTGGCTTGCAGAATAAGCCAGAACAAACATATGATAGAGATTTCATCCGAAGTTTTCGTGGTGGGGCCTACACGGGCTCGATCGTACAGCACCATCATGTACAAGGCAGTGCACATGACATACGAAGCGTCCCCGAGTCGGCATAGCCAAGGACTCTTTAAGACACAACGAGACCACTGTAAAACCAACCGTGGATAGGCGGACCACTAGACGTCGAACCCCAATTTCGTATCATACATCTGTCGAAAAGATATCCTAAGATCTACTTGAATTCCCACTTATAAACTCCCGAAACTTTCCGGTTATGCAATCAGGTGTTGGGGATACAGGGGAAGCATAATATCTCACCCAAACTAGCAAATCCTACATCCAGCTGTATCCATCCTTCAACACATAACCAAGAAACCTTGGGAAATCATCTACCTCAACCTTCGAAAAGCATCCATTATACGAGTTATGGCAATACTCCCGAACTCCCCCCCCCCAGTACTGGGTGGCGTCGAGGTTATCTCACCAACAACTGCATAAAAGAGATTTTCGATGTCGGCGAACTAAACTCAGGTATTCCAGAACTGCAACGATAAAATTGTGACGACAACACCTCGGAGCTCAACTCCCCGGGACACTGCCACAACCCCTAAATGACAGGAGGCACCAAGAACAATGTTCTCGTCACAAATCGATCGAAACGATTCCAAGATACCCGCGTGATCCTAATTTTTTTGAGAAGAGAAGAGTCAAAACTCTACGTCAGGATGCCTCACCAGAGTGACGAAGGGACTGAGGAGTAAAAAGAATTCCTAACACTCCGATATATAATTCCTAAATGACTCAAAACATTTTTTCTAGACTCAACTTGTCCGCTAATTCGATCAAGCGTGGGGCTCCTAAGGTCGGGGAAGGCTCTGATTACCAACTTGTAACGCCCTCGATGCGGCTATATCTCCCACGTGTCAAAGCACGACTTAGAGGCATAACCGCATTGAAAGCAATGTCGCAAGTGAGGTAATCTTCACACAACCCATGTAATACAATAGGGTAAAAGATACATAGTTGGCTTACAATCGCCACTTCACACGAATACATGAATAAAGCATTACCACATCCAAATACAATCAAGGTCTGACTACGGAACCAAAATAAAAGAAGAACCCCAAATGCGACAAGGTCCCCGATCGACCCCAACTGGGTTCCACTACTGATCAACTAGAACCAAACAACACAAAGAACAAGATCTTCATCGAGCTCCTCCTGAGCTTGGTTGCTTCATCTGCACGGACTCATCGAAACCTGCAAGCTGGTTTTGGAAGTATCTGTGAGTCACAGGGACTCAGCAATCTCGCACCCTCGCGATCAAGACTATTTAAGCTTATGGGTAAGGAAAAGTATGAGGTGGAGCTGCAGCAAGCGGCTAGCATATATGGTGGCTAAACATACGCAAATGAGAGCGAGAAGAGAAGGCAAGGCACGGTCGAGAAAACTATGATCAAGAGTAATCCTAGAACAACCTACGTCAAGCATAACTCCAACACCGTGTTCACTTCCCGGACTCCGCCGGAAAGAGACCATCACGGTTACACACGCGGTTGATGTGTTTTAATTAAGGTCAACTTCAGGTTTTCTACAACCGGACGTTAACAAATTCCCATCTGCCCATAACCACGGTCACGACTTTCGAAAGTTCAAATCCCTGTAGGGGTGTCCCAACTTAGCCCATGACAAGCTCTCACGGTCAATGAAGGATATACCTTCTCCCGAGACATTCCGATCAGACTCGGTATCCCGGTTCTACAAGACAACTTCGACAAGTTAAAACAAATCCAGCAACACCGCCCGAATGTGCCGACAAATCCCGATAGGAGCTGCACATATCTCGTTCTCAGGGCACACTCAGATGAGCAATCCGTACAACTAAAACCAAACCTCGAGTTTCCCCGAGGGGGCGCTGCACAGGGCTCTAGTTCGGACCAACACTCAGAGGGGCACTGGCCCGAGGGGGGGGGGGTAAAATAATGATGACCCTCAGGAGCGCGACTCCCAAGGGAAAAGAAAAGGCTAGGTGGCAAATGGTAAAACCAATGTTGGGCATTGCTGGAGGAGTTTTATTCAAGGTGAACTGTCAAGGGGTTCCCATAATAGCCCAACCGCGTAAGGAACGCAAAATCCGGGAACATAACACCGATATGACGGAAACTAGGGCGGCAAGAGTGGAACAAAACACCAGGCATAAGGCCGAGCCTTCCACCCTTTACCAAGTATATAGATGCATTAATTACATAAGATATATTGTGATATCCCAACAAGTAAACATGTTCCAACAAGGAACAACATCTCCATGTTCCAACAAGGAACAAACTTCAATCTTCACCTGCAACTAACAACGCTATAAGAGGGGCTGAGCAAAGCGGTAACATAGCCAAACAATGGTTTGCTAGGACAAGGTGGGTTAGAGGCTTGGTTCAACAATATGGGAGGCATGATAAGCAAGTGGTAGGTATCATAGCATAGGCATAGCAAAAGAGCGAGCAACTAGCAAGCAAAGATAGAAGTGATTTCGAGGGTATGGTCATCTTGCCTGAAATCCCACAAGGAAGAAGAACGAGTCCAAGAAGAAGACAAACAGACGTAGTCGAACGGGTCCTCACAAACGCAACGTTATCAGAACCAACCCGAAGAAGCAACACCGGAAAGAAGGACACAACATAGTAAACAACCACGACATAAGCATGACATGATGCACAATCAAATATGATGCATGTCCGGTTTAATGAAGCATGGCATGGCGAAATGCACAAACAATCCTACAAATTAAGTGGAGTTCAACATGCAACTCCGTTGCACATTGACGAAACACCACGTCACTTATTTAGTTCGATCTTGTTTATGTACCCAACAATATTAAATGTTGTTAAACATGGAAAGAGGGTGAAGCAAAATAAAACTACCTATCTAGTCAAGTTTAAATGAGGCCGGAAGCAACGAACAACAATTCCGGTAAATCCCCATATGCATATTATAGATTTGGTACTGTTCTGCCCTAAACATAATTTTAAAGTTGTTAAACATGTAAAGTAAGGTCACCATGTTAAACTAGGCATTTTCTACCCCATTTACATATAAAGTTTATTAGGTTTGGAGCTACGGTTATTTAGTTATGAATTAAGTCATTTTAACATGGCATAGGGGCAAATTTAAACAAACAACAATTTAAACATTTTAACCATGGATGAAAGTTGCATATTAATAAACTAGATGAAATTCTAAGCAAGTTACATATATAACTTATTTAGATCCGATGCACAGTTGAGAAGTTATTAAATGCATGAAGTTTAGGGGCTATTCTGCAAAACTGGCACTCTCTCGGAAAATAGCTAAATCCACTGGACAGGAAAAAAACGTAGAAACGGGCTGAAACTAGTGCAAGATGGGCCAACAGAGAGGAGGGGCTGGGGGAGCTGCTCACAGCGGGCCTTGGGCCGGTAGGCAGATCTGGCCTGGTGCAGACGGAGCGGGTGCAGCAGGCCGACTTGGCACATCGGTCTCGGGGCGTTACATTGGGGTCGTACTGCAAAGACGAAGACTCTCATTGCCAATGGTTGGCAATCATCTCCGGATCCCAATGGTAATTTGACTGTCTTGGAGGATCAACTTGTGGTTCCGACTCTGGCTCTGTGGCTGATGTAGGGTTCTGGTAGGCGTGAATAGCCTCTAACGGAACAAGGTACCGGCCTGCAGATAAATCAAACAAGGAAGGAGGAGGCAGGGGAATAGTCTCAGGATGATGTTTATGAAAGAACAATTTGTATTTAAGCTCCCCTTCCCTATTCTTAATAATAAAATCGTGCGCCACCATACTCTTATAATCTAAATAAACAGTGGGCAGCATTTTTTCTTCCTTCTCATAATGCCTAATAGGTATGTTAAAATGTGCAGCTAGGTGTGAAGCATAGATGCCTCCAAAGATGGGGCCCTTTGTACGGTTTAGACTTAACCATTTAGCAATAATACTGCCATACTAACAGAGTTATCACTGAATAAACCGTGGAACAAAATAATAATATCAGGAACACTAAGGTTTCCACAGTTTCCACGACCAATTAAGCAACAACTAGCAAATATTGCAAAGTAGCGTAAAACAGGAAAATGTATGCTAGTGATTCGTGCATCGGAAACCTTCCTCGTTTCCCCTACAGTAATGGTATCAATAAACCCATCCACATCGCCGCGATGTGGTTCCTCTATTGTGCCCTCGAAAGGGATCAAACAAACCCGACAAAAATCATAAAGTGACATCTCCTTATGCTCATCATATAAATAAAACTCCATCGTAGGTGGTGAGCTCCTAGCATGGAAATGAAAGTTTTGCACAAAGATATTGGTGAGTAAGAGATACTATTCACGTCGGTCGTGGAGGAAGGCGGTGAGGCCTGCATTCTCAGCCAATTCATAAAAATCATCATTAATCCCGACTGCTCTCAAGAAATCATCGGAAGGCCATTCACACGGCCGAACCTCCGTGGCGCAAGGCAGATTATATTTGGGCCTCTCTGCTTTTTCATTTTGCTTTTCCTTCGAGCTTCGGCTCGATGAGCCGCTCAAAAATCTCTTCATTATTTTCTAAAAAATTCTGAAATTTTTAGTAACTTCAAATAAAAATAAACCAAACTCAACAAAATTGATAGTAACTACTCCTACAAGTGCCTAGAGCCTATATCATGCATCAAAACTACTTGGAACCACATAAATTTGACATGCAAGCTCAAGAACAGGGTCAACACAAATTTGCAATGAATAAAGCACTAGAACAAAAACTAATTGGACCAATGGAGGAGTCACATACCAAGGAACAATCCCCCCAAGCAGTTTTGTGAGAGGTGCTTTGAGCAAGGAGATCGAAAATGGTAGCAAAACGAGCTTGGACTCAGGTTTGAACTGGATAATTGTGTTTGTGGGAGGAAGAAGGAGTGTGTGGGTGCAGGAATAAGTGGAGGAGGGCCACCATGGGCCCACGAGGCAGGGGGCGCGCCCAGGGGGGTAGGGCGCGCCCTCCACCCTCGTGGCCAGGTGGGTGCCCCCCGTGCTGTGTTCTCAGTGCCAAATATTCTCAAATATTCCAGAAAAACCATATTTAAATTTCACGGCATTTGGAGAACTTTTATTTTCGGGGTATTTTTATATTGCACGGATAATTCAGATAACAGACGAAAAATACTTTTATTTTATTTTATTTAATATAAATAATAGAAAGTAATAGGAGGGTACAGAGAGTTGTACCTTCTAGTTTCATCCATCTCATGCTCATCAAAAGGAATCCACTAACAAGGTTGATCAAGTTTTGTTAACGAACTCATTCCGAATAACATGGAACTGGAGAAATTTCAAATAACACTATGTTACCTCAACGGGGATATGCACATCCCCAATAATAAGAATATCATATTTCTTCTTGACAGTAGGAAGAGGAAATTCAAAACCTCCAAATATAATCGATGAAAATTTTCCAATAGAGTTGATACTATGAACTTGAGGTTGTTTCCTCGGAAAGTGTACCGTATGCTAATTACCATTAACATGAAAAGTGACATTGCCTTTAGTGCAATCAATAACAGCCCCTGCAGTATTCAAAAAGGGTCTTCCAAGAATAATAGACATACTATCGTCCTCGGGAATATCAAGAATAACAAAGTCCGTTAAAATAGTAACATTTGCAACTACAACAGGCACATCCTCACAAATACTGACAGGTATAGCGATTGATTTATCAGCCATTTGCAAAGATATTTCAGTAGGTGTCAACTTATTCAAATCAAATCTACGATATAAAGAGAGAGGCATAACACTAACACCGGCTCCAAGATCACATAAAGCAGTTTTAACATAGTTTCTTTTAATGGAGCATGGTATAGTGGGTACTCCTGGATCTCCAAGTTTCTTTGATATTCCACTTTTAAAAGTATAATTAGCAAGTATGGTGGAAATTTCAGCTTCCGGTATATTTCTTTGTAACACCCCAAATTTTCAATTTGGAATGTTATACACTAGATCATCATTGCATATCATATTTATTGCATTTTGGGTAGATCCTAGAAATTCTACGCAACTCAAGGACCCTCGGAGAGAGTTGGGGATTTCGTTATTTTCATATTTGAGTTGTCTCAAATTTTCAAAATAGGATAATTTTATTTTATTTACTTTATCTTCAATTATTTCTATTACAAAAATATGAGAGAGGGAATAAAATGACTTTCCCAAAATAAAGAAATATTGAGGATTTAATAAAAAAATCAAATAAGATTTTATTTTGGTTTTATTTGCTATTTTATTTGAATTTAGGAAAAATGCGTGTTTTTCAAAATTGCATTTAGGCCCCAAATAAATGTTCACCTGTGCGGCTTGACTTTAAAAGCCGGGGAAAATTTATTTTGGGATTTTTGGAGTCCGTTTAATTTTCCTTTTGTTTTTTTTCCGAGCGTAACTATTTAAAAAAAACACAACCGACCCAGACACTAGGCCCGGCCGGCTTTATAAGCCGGGAAGGCCTAGCCGGACCCCCCCTCAAACCCTAGCCGCCTAGCCAGCCGCCGCCTTTGTCGCCGTCTCCGCTGCCGAGCTGCGCCGCCGCCGCCCCGCCGCCGCCGCCGGAGCGCCGCCGCCGTCCGTCGCCGCCCGCCGGATCCGTCGCCGGAGGTAGACCTCGCCGCCGCCGTTTTTTTTCAAAAAACCGTTCGGTTTTCCGACGATTTTGTTCATTTTTTTAGTTTCGTTTTTTAAATAGATCGGTTTTTCCGGTTTATTTAATTAGCAAGCGTTCGTCCGTTTGTTCGTTTTAACGATCGTTCGTCGTTTTTCTTTTTCTCGGATTAAATCCGCGATTTTTTTGATCGCGATTTCTGATCCGATTTTCGTTTTAGTCTAACTTTTTGCTCGTTTATCGGAATCACGCGATTCAAGCGCCGGGAGTTTCGTCTCGAAACCCTCTTTCCGTTTAGCCAACTTAAACAAGTTTTTGCCATTGTAAAATTTTCCCTAGATCCAGAATAGTAAACGAAGCCTGTTTCTTTTGCCGTTTGTTTTTCGTTGCTTCGTTCGGTTTGATTCTTTTTGCCAACCGGAGTTCTTAAGTTGAACTTTCTGGTCAGATCTCTTATTTGAGTTTCACCTGTGCATTAGTTGAGTACTTATTGTATGCTTGTTTTTTTGCGATAGAGTACCCGGAGTGCGCCGCTTGCTACTTCGAATCGCTAGGTTTCCCGGATCATCAGCAAGGCAAGTAACACTTTGATCATGCTTTCCCTCTACCCAGTTTTATTGCATTAGATCACCCCTCACACATTGCATGTTTAGGATCTAATTAAATTGTGGGTTTGGGAAGTAGTTGAGGTAGTAAATATTACCTGTTATTATCAAACCTTTGGGAGTTACTTCTACATTTGCTTATTATGCCATCCTATGCTAGTAGACGTGGATTGGGTGAGTGTATCCATGACAGATGTGAGATTTTTAATTAATGGTTTATTTAAGGTGGCAACCTAAACACACATCTGGGTGGATTGAGGCACTTGGGTATTCCAGCGATTGCCTTTTTTTCTTTATGTACCGCCACCCAGGCTCAAAGGGATCATGAGATTGTTCATGCTAGAAACTTTCGTGTGCAGCCACAAGCTATTATGGGCTCTAGCATAGTTGATTAAGTCGCGCGAACTCTTAGAGTGGTAGACCAGCAGATGTAGGGGATGTAGGTTGGTACGGTCTACCCGATCGTAAGGTGCTAGCGCTTCTGAAAGACTATGTCTCGGTCATCCGTTTCTCAAACACCATGTAGTGCGAGAAACCAAACGGAGGCGATCGAGTCTTATGGGGAAAAGTGCGCAAACCTCTGCAGAGTGTATAAACTAATCATGATTAGCCGTGTCCTCAGTTATGGACATCTTGAGTATCTAGTACCTGGATTATCATGTGAATCTCAACAGGTTACTAAAAAATTAATTTTGTTGGGTTTTGTTTAATGTTGATGGTTAATTGGGATTGAGAATGCTGTCAACCATTCTCAATGTTTAACAACTACCATGATAGTTAAATAAAATTTATTCCTTTGCAGTAGGGAAAAATTGGCTTTACGCAAAACTGTAACCATAGAGCTTTCCACCAGCAAAATATGGATATAGAATAGCCTGTTTCATTCCATTACTCTCTATGTATTACTTTGCCAGCATATTCCATGTGCTGACCCGTTTCGGGCTGCAACGTTAATGTTGCAGACTTTTCAGACGACGATTAAGGAGTTTTAGGTGGTGGTTCTATACTCCGTGATGCCGTTGGAGTTGATGGACCCACTTATCTTCCAAGCCTTCTGTTGTTATCATTATTAGATGGCCTTGAGCCATATTTATTGTAATAAGTTCTCTTTTGAGACACTCGATGTAATAAGTGTGTGATTGATACTCTGTTATAAATCCTTCAAGTACTATGTGGTGTCAGCATTACTGATCCAGGGATGACACCCGAGCACAAAGATTGGACCATTTGAGGTCTGGTCGCTACAAGATGGTATCAGAGCACACGATGACTGTAGGACAAGACCACTAAGCTAAAGACCTAGATCACTACTCACTCCCCTCTCTTTCTGACTTCTCATCTTTTCTACTCTTTTGGGATGGCGGATGCAAGGAACAAGTTCATGCAACCGGATGAAGATACACCCTTTGGACGTCACTTGAAGGAAGTCACTAGATACCTGAACATAGGTGTACCAAGCTTCACCGGAACCTACAACACCACTTTACCTGAAGAAGAGCGCTGGATGATTCAAGTTCAAGTTCCAGGAAGGACGTTCATGCCAGTCACTGAGCCCATAGATTTTTCTTTTGATGCACCAACTTGGAGTCTAGGAAAGAGCATGGCAGCTCACATCGCCATGGGACACATTGGAGAAGTCTACTGCAATGATCTCAAGGATACTATCTACCAGATTTGTGGGCGCCGAGATGAGCACTGGGAGATGATCAGCACCAGAAAGGATAGATCAGTTGTAGCTTTTATCCAGGAGTTAAACCAGCACATTCAACGTCAGGAGAACCAAATGTGCGCCGACATGATAGATCTGAAGAAGGCGAGGACAAGAATCAAGGAACTGGAGGAAGAACTCAAGGCTACACATGAAGATTATGAAGAGGAAATCGAAGTATTAGTGGAGAAGAATGACGATCTGATCATGAAGATCGGAATATTTATGGGAGGCCCTACACCAGTAGAAGAAGACGAAGAACCCAAGGAGATTCGCCCGGAAGACTACATCATCATCGACGACACCGACTCGGATCCAGATGATAGCGATGATAACTATGTTGATGAAGCTGGAGCAGATATCATGGAGTCTGCAACCGAAGAATATTTCTAGTAGACCACCTCATTAGTAGTAGTAGTACACCATGTAAATATAGCAGTCCGAGCACTTTTGCGATAGTTAGATCGATTGTATGCCCTTGTTTAATTGATTGAATGAAGTGAATTGTTTGCTTTTGCCTCATGTGCATATGGGTAGTGTTTTCTCTTTAGACCCCCTCTATTCTTAAATCTCATATTTTCTAAAACCTCAGATGCCTCCGAGACGAGACCCCAGATTTATCTTTCCATCGGAGCTCACCTAGTTGATCCAGCAGCAGAACACATTGATGCAGCTGCTAGTCCAGAATCAGAATCAGGGGAATACCAACAACAACCCACCACCACCACCATCACCTGTTGATCACTTAGCCCGTTTTCTTAGGATGAATCCGCCGGTGTTTTCTAGTAGCATCGAGCCGATAGTGGCAGATGATTGGCTCCGCAAGACAGCTAGAGAGTTGACCACAGCAGGATGCACGGATGCGGAAAAGGTGAAGTTTGCCGTACATCAGCTTGAAGGACCCGCAACATCATGGTGGGAGAATTTCACAGCCACTTTTCCTGTCGACATTGTCACGTGGGACCAGTTTCAGCAGGCTTTTCGAACTGCCCATGTTTCAGCAGGAGCTATGGCCATGAAGAAGCGAGAGTTTTGCAATTTGCGCCAAGGAGGACGGACAGTTGGCCAGTATGTGGAGGACTTTAGTAAATTAGCACGTTATGCCCTAGATAACGTTGCTACGGATGCAGCTAAGTAGTAGAAGTTTCTGGAAGGACTGAATGATGAGTTGAGCATGTAGTTGATGGTAGCAACCTTCAACAACTACCAGGAGTTGGTAGATCATGCTCTTATGATTGAAGGGAAGCAGCAACAAATTGAGAATCACAAGAGGAAGTATGGACAAGGGAAGCACAATTCAGGAGCTCAGCAGAAGCCACGTTTTACCCCTAGACTGGGAGGACATTTTCAGCATACCCATGGAAGAGGTAGCTCGCACAATCACAATGGCACCAAGAATGGTAATGGGAATGGAGGAAGTAATGGCCAGAACCGCACCAACCCATCGACCCCAGCCAAGAGAGACCTGAGCCAAGTCACTTGTTTTAAGTGCCAGAAGACCAGACATTATGCCAATGAATGTCCTGAATCATAGAATGGAAATGGCAATGGAAGCTCTGGGAAGAAGCCGAACCCTTTCAATAGGGGACAAGTGAACCACGTTAACGTGGAGGAGGTTGAAGAGCAGCCGGATGCAGTAATCGGTAAGTTTTTGGTTAGGTCATTTACTGCACTCGCTCTTTTTGATACTGGTGCATCGCATTCATACATACCAAGGGGATTTGTGGATAAGTATAAACTGCCAACCCAAGCCCTTAGATCACCCATGTTAGTAACCTCGCCTGGAGCAGAATATATGGCTAGCCTATGGTGTGATCGGTTGCCATTAAGGATTGGTAGCTACGTATTTCCCTCAGACCAAATAGTGTTGGAATCTCAAGGATTGGATGTGATATTAGGCATGGATTGGTTGTCGATGTATGGAGGAAACATCGATTGCGCCAGTAAGTCGACCTTGCTTACCACCCCAGAAGGAAGAAGGATCAAGTATGTATCCCGACATGTGCCAAAGAGGACTCAAGTAAATTGTTTAACAGGAGTTGTGCAGGAGGAAGTACCAGTAGTGAAGGATTTCCCCGAAGTATTTCCAGAAGAGTTGCCAGGCATGCCACCGGATAGAGTTATCGAGTTTTTGATTGAGCTTTTGCCAGGCACAGGGCCAATATCAAAGAGACCATATAGGATGCCCGCAAAGGATTTGGTTGAGATTAAGAAGCAGATTAAGGAGTTACTGGATAAAGGATATATTCGCCCAAGTTCTTTGCCTTGGGGATCACCAGTACTTCTAGTGGAGAAGAAGGATGGATCGTTAAGAATGGTTGTTGATTATCGAGGATTGAATGAAGTAACCATCAAGAACAAGTACCCACTACCGATGATCAATGATCTGTTTGATCAATTGCAAGGAGCTAAGGTATTTACCAAGATCGATCTGCAATCAGGATACCACCAGTTGAAGATTCGAGAACAGGATATACCCAAGACAGCCTTTACCACCAGGTATGGGCTGTACGAGTATACCGTTATGTCATTTGGTCTGACTAACGCGCCTGCATATTTTATGAACATGATGAACAAAGTGTTTATGGAGTTTTTGGATAAGTTCGTCGTAGTGTTCATTGATGATATCCTGGTTTACTCGAAGAATGAAGAGGAGCATAAGGAGCATTTGCGTTTGGTTCTTGGAAAGCTCAGAGAACATCAACTATATGCCAAGTTCGGCAAATGTGAGTTTTGGTTGAAGGAAGTTGGATTTCTCGGACACGTTATATCTGGAGAAGGTATAGCAGTAGATCCCACTAAAGTTGATACTGTGACCAAGTGGGAAGCCCCAACAACAGTTGGAGAGATCCGGAGTTTTCTTGGACTCACAGGATACTACCGGAGGTTTATTGAGAATTTCTCAAAAATTGCAAAGCCTATGATGGAGTTGTTGAACAAGGATACCAAGTTCATATGGACTGAGGAATGTGAGGCCAGTTTCCAGGAGTTGAAGAAACGTTTGGTTACATCACCAATGTTGATTTTGCCAGACCAGACCAAGGATTATGAGGTGTATTGCGACGCTTCATGTCGAGGACTTGGAGCAGTGCTTATGCAAGAAGGAAAAGTTGTTTCATATGCCTCACGACATCTTAAGCCCCATGAGTTGAATTATGCTACGCATGATTTGGAGTTAGCAGTCGTAGTGCATGCATTGAAGACTTGGAGACATTTTCTGATTGGAAACCATTGCAAGGTGTACACGGATCACAAGAGTTTGAAGTATATTTTCACACAGAAAGAGTTGAACCTCAGACAAAGGAGATGGTTGGAGCTCATCAAGGATTATGATATGAAATTACATTATCACCCTGGAAAGGCTAACGTAGTAGCTGACGCGTTAAGCCGTAAGAGCCATGTCAACACCCTAATGACGGGAGATTTACCAAGGGAGTTAGCTGAAAATCTTCGAGAGCTATGTTTGGAAATAGTCCCGAGAGGCTATGTAGCAGCATTGGAGATTCAGTCTACTTTGATGGATAAGATCAGAGAAGCCCAAAAGACTGACAAGGAGATTGCCTCTATTAAGGAGAAAATGAGCAAAGGAAAAGCTAAGGGATTTCGTGAGGATGAGCACGATACCTTATGGTTTGAAGACCGTGTTTATGTACCAAATGATTCGGAGATCAGGAAGTTAATTTTACAAGAGGCCCATGATTCACCGTATTCGATTCAGCCAGGAAATACCAAGATGTATTTGGATTTGAAGGATATTTTCTGGTGGACCGGAATGAAGAAGGATATTGTGGAATATGTAGCAGTTTGTGATGTATGTCAGAGAGTAAAGGCAGAGCATCAGAAGCCAGCAGGATTGCTACAACCATTGCCGATACCCGAATGGAAGTGGGATAAGCTAGGCATGGATTTTATTACTGGATTGCCCAGAACACGTTCAGGCTATGACTCGATATGGGTTGTAGTCGATTGTTTGACAAAGGTAGCTCATTTCATTCCAGTGAAGACTACCTATACCAGTGCAAAGTTGGCAAAGATATATATGACTAGAATCGTTTGTCTGCATGGAGTCCCAAGGAGCATAGTATCAGATAGAGGAACCCAATTTACCTCAAAGTTCTGGAATCAGTTGCATGAAACTTTGGGTACCAGACTGGAGTTTAGCACAACTTTCCACCCGCAGACAGATGGACAGACTGAGAGAGTCAATCAGATTTTGGAGGATATGCTAAGAGCTTGTGCGCTAGATTACAGATCTAGTTGGGACGAGAATTTGCCATATGCAGAGTTCTCTTACAACAACAACTATCAATCCAGTTTGAAGATGGCCCCTTTTGAAGCCTTGTACGGAAGGAGGTGTAGGACCCCATTGTCTTGGGATGAAGTTGGAGATCGCCAATTGTTTGGACCGGATCTGATAAAGGAGTCTGAATAGAAAGTGAAATTGATTCGCGATAGGCTCAAGGTAGCCCAATCCAGGCAGAAGAGCTACACAGATTCTAAACGCAAGGAGACAGTTTACGAAGTCGGAGACCGAGCTTATCTTCGAGTATCACCACTTCGAGGAGTTAAGCGCTTTGGAGTTAAGGGAAAGTTAGCGCCACGTTTTGTAGGCCCGTACAAAGTTTTGGAGCGTATGAGAGAAGTTGCCTATAAGTTGGAATTGCCCGAGGGATTGTCAGGAGTTCACGACGTGTTCCATGTATCCCAGTTGAAGAAGTGCCACGCAGAGATGGCTGATATACCGCTGAGAGATACGGTACCACTGGAAGCAATTCAGTTGGACAGTGATTTGACCTATGAGGAGAAACCAGTTAAGATTCTAGAGTATGCCAGTCGAGTCACCCACAGCAAGGTTATCAAGTTTTGCAATGTTCAGTGGAGCCACCACACGGAGGATGAAGCCACTTGGGAGCGAAAGGAAGATATGCTGAAGGACCACCCTCACCTATTTTCTAGCCAACCCGAATCTCGAGGGCGAGATTCATCTTAAGGGGGGTAGGTTTGTAACATCCCAAATTTTCAATTTGGAATGTTATACACTAGATCATCATTGCATATCATATTTATTGCATTTTGGGTTGATCCTAGAAATTCTACGCAACTCAAGGACCCTCGGAGAGAGTTGGGGATTTCGTTATTTTCATATTTGAGTTGTCTCAAATTTTGAAAATAGGATCATTTGATTTGATTTATTTTATCTTCAATTATTTCTATTACAAAAATATGAGAGAGGGAATAAAAGGACTTTCCCAAAATAAAGAAATATTGAGGATTTAATAAAAAAATCAAATAAGATTTTATTTTGGTTTTATTTGCTATTTTATTTGAATTTAGGAAAAATGCACATTTTTCAAAATTGCATTTTGGCCCCAAATAAATGTTCATCCTATGCGGCTTGATTTTAGAAGTCGGGGAAAATTTATTTCGGGATTTTTGGAGTCCGTTTAGTTTTCCTTTTGTTTTTTTCTGAGCGTAACTATTTAAAAAAAAACCGCAACCGACCTAACGGGTCGTGTCCGACCCGGACAGTAGGCCCGGCCGGCTTTATAAGACGGGGAGGCCCAGCCGCCCCCCCCCTCAAACCCTGGCCGCCTAGCCCGCCGCCGCCGCTGCCGCCCCGCGCCGCCACCGACCGCCGCCGCCGTCTGTCATCGGAGGTAGATCTCGTCGCCGCCGTTTTTTTCGAAAAACCGTTCAGTTTTCCGACGGTTTTGTTCGTTTTTTTAGTTTTGGTTTTTTTAAATAGATCCGTTGTTCCGGTTTATTTAATTAGCGAGCGTTCGTCCGTTCGTTCGTTTTAACGAATGTTCGTCGTTTTTCTTTTTCTCGGATTAAATCCGCGATTTCTGTGATCGCGATTTCTGATCCGATTTTCGTTTTAGTCTAACTTTTCGCTCGTTTATCAGAATCATGCGATTCAAGCACCTGGAGTTTTGTCTCGAAACCCTCTTTCCGTTTAGCCAACTTAAACAAGTTTTTGCCACTGTAAAATTTGCCCTAGATCCAGAATAGTAAACGAAGCCTGTTTCTTTTGCCGTTTGTTTTTCGTTGCTTCGTTCGGTTTGATTCTTTTTGCCAACCGGAGTTCCTAAGTTGAACTTTCTGGTTATATCTCTTATTTGAGTTTCACCTGTGCATTAGTTGAGTACTTATTGTATGCTTGTTTGTTTGCGATAGAGTACCCGGAGTGCGCCGCTTGCTACTTCGAATCGCTAGGTTTCCCGGATCATCAGCAAGGCAAGTAACACTTTGATCATGCTTTCCCTCTACCCAGTTTTATTGCATTAGATCATCCCTCACACATTGCATGATTAGGATCTAATTAAATTGTGGGTTTGGGAAGTAGTTGAGGTAGTACCTATTACCTGTTATTATCAAACCTTTGGGAGTTACTTCTACATTTGCTTATTATGCCATGCTATGCTAGTAGACGTGGATTGGGTGAGTGTATCCATGACAGATGTGAGATTGTTAATTAATGGTTTATTTAAGGTGGCAACTTAAACACACATCTGGGTGGATTGAGGCACCTGGGTATTCCAGCGATTGCCTTTTTTCTTTATGGACCGCCACCCAGGCTCAAAGGGATCATGAGATTGTTCATGCTAGAAACTTCCGTGTGCAGCCACAAGCTATTATGGGCTCTAGCATAGTTGATTAAGTCGTGCGAACTCTTACAGTGGTAGACTAGCAGATGTAGGGGATGTAGGTTGGTACGGTCTACCCGATCGTAAGGTGCTAGCGCTTCTGAAAGACTATGTCTCGGTCATCCGTTTCTCAAACACCATGTAGTGCGAGAAACCAAACGGAGGCGATCGAGTCTTGTGGGGAAAAGTGCGCAAACCTCTGCAGAGTGTATAAACTAATCATGATTAGTCGTGTCCCCGGTTATGGACATCTTGAGTATCTAGTACCTGGATTTTCATGTGAATCTCAACATGTTACTAAAAATTAATTTTGTTGGGTTTTGTTTAATGATGATGCTTAATTGGGATTGAGAATGCTGTCAACCATTCTCAATGTTTAACAACTACCATGATAGTTAAATAAAATTTATTCCTTTGCAGTAGGGAAAAATTGGCTTTACGCAAAACTGTAACCATAGAGCTTTCCACCAGCCAAATATGCATATAGAATAGCCTGTTTCATTCCATTACTCTCTATGTGTTACTTTGCCAGCATATTCCATGTGCTGACCCGTTTCAGGCTGCAACGTTAATGTTGGAGACTTTTCAAACAACGATTAAGGAGTTTTAGGTCGTGGTTCTATACTCAGTGATGCCCTTGGAGTTGATGGACTCACTTATCTTCCAAGCCTTCCGCTATTATCGTTATTAGATGGCCTTAAGCCATATTTATTGTAATAAGTTCTCTTTTGAGACACTCGATGTAATAAGTATGTGATTGATACTCTATTATAAATCCTTCAAGTACTGTGTGGTGTCAGCATTACAGATCCAGGGATGACACCTGAGCACAGAGATTGGACCGTTTGAGGTTTGGTCGCTACAAGATGGTATCAGAGCACACGCTCACTGTAGGACACGACCACTAAGCTAAATACCTAGATCACTACTCACTCCCCTCTCTTTCTGACTTCTCATCTTTTCTACTCTTTTAGGATGGCGGATGCAAGGAACAAGTTCACGCAACCGGATGAAGATACACCCTTTGGACGTCACTTAAAGGAAGTCACTAGATACCTGAACATAGTAGTACCAAGCTTCACCGGAACCTACAACGCCACTTTACCTGAAGAAGAGCGCTGGATGATTCAAGTTCAAGTTCCAGGAAGGACGTTCATGCCAGTCACTGAGCCCATAGAGTTTTCTTTTGATGCACCAACTTGGAGTCTAGGAAAGAGCATGACATCTCACATCTCCATGGGACGCATTGGAGAAGTCTACCGCAATGATCTCAAGGATACTATCTACCAGATTTGTGGGCGCCGAGATGAGCACTGGGAGATGATCAGGACCAGAAAGGATAGATCAGTTGCAGCTTTTATCCAGGAGTTAAACCAGCACATTCGACATCAAGAAAACCTGATAGAGGCAAAGGTGTCCCGTCTTTCGATGAGATGATGGATATCGCTTTGGTGGAAGTCGACTTTGACGATCCGACTACGAACGTGCGAGGACGTCGCGCCTTAGCAATCGCTAAACCAACTCCGAGAGGTTATTGACCACGCCGGAGCACGATCAACCTGACCACGAGGGTCTGTTTCCTGCGAGCAAACGAAGAACAAGCAAGAAACTAAGATTGCAATTCTGGATATTGCGAATATAAGATGAAAGCTTTATTGATCAAGGTGGGGTTCTGTGACGCCTTTGTCTGGTCGTTGAACACAAACGAAGTACGCGAAGTTGCAGCTATGGCGAACTTTTAATCTAAACAAAACCCAAAGTCTAAACGATGCCCTAAGGGCTGTATATATGGAGGAAGAGGGGGGAATTTCGTGGCCCTTGGTGGAGGGGTCCGAAATCAACCCTATCTCTTGTTTCCCCACACATACGGACTCTAAAAATAGCCTATACTTATGTATTTCGAAATTACATGGGCCTGGCCCAATAATAAGGTGATGCAGCACCTAAAATAGCCTCAGGACGAAATTTATGAAGTGGCATCTTGTATATTTCGTCCAAGGCTTCATGCACCCATTATGGTGGCTTCAAAGTCCTGAAATCATCACTTGTAACTCCGTTATTGTTCCCCTTGCGCATGCCATCATCTCCATGCTTGTTCTTGCTCCAATGTTCATCCTTCTCCAAGCTAGGCCCTTCATTTGTAAGCAAAACAAATGTATCCAATTTAGGCAGCATCATATTCTCATGAACATTAGAATCATTACCAAGAAACGAAAGTACCTGGTAATTTAGTTGGCGTGCACGAGCTCTAGTAATTGGTCCAGTATGTATATCAGCAGGGGCTGTGGGTGTAACAATTGTATTGATGTCCTCATCATCCTCCCCTTCTTGAAATGAAGTCGTCCTCGACGGAAGTTCATCTTCCTCACCCAAATAAGGCTTCAAATCTGCAATGTTAAAAGTGGGACTAACCCCAAAATCTGCAGGCAGCTCAAGTTTATATGCATTATCATTTATTTTCTCTAACACCTTAAAGGGACCATCAGCACGTGGCATTAACTTTGATTTGCGCAAATCAAGAAATCTATCCTTACGCAAATGTAACCAAACAAGATCTCCAGGTGCAAACACAACATGTTTTCTACCCTTATCTCCAGCAAGTTTATATTTAGCATTCATGCGCTCAATGTTTTCCTTAGTTAACTCATGCATTTTTAAAATCAATTCAGCATGTTGTTTAGCATCAAAATTAACCTTCTCCGAAGATGGAAGAGGCAACAAATCAATAGGTGCACGAGGTAGGAAACCATACACAACTTCAAAAGGGCACATCTTAGTAGTAGAATGCAATGAACGATTATAAGCAAATTTAATATGAGGCAAGCATTCCTCCCACATTTTCTTATTATTCTTCAAAACAGCCCTAAGCATAGTAGACAACGTTCTATTGACTACTTCAGTTTGTCCATCAGTTTGGGGGTGACAAGTAGTACTAAAAAGCAGTTTAGTCCCCAACTTAGCCCATAAACATCTCCAAAAGTGGCTAAGAAATTTAGTATCACGATCTGAAACAATAGTATTTGGCACACCATGCAAGCGAATAATTTCACGAAAGAACAAATCAGCAACATTAATAGCATCATCGCTTTTATGACATGGTATAAAGTGTGCCATTTTCGAGAATCTATCCACGACAACAAATATGCTATCCCTCCCCTTCTTTGTTCGAGGTAAACCTAAAACAAAGTCCATAGATATATCCTCCCAAGGAACACTAGGTACAGGCAAAGGCATATATAAACCATGAGGATTGAGGCGTGACTTAGCTTTTTGACATGTAGTGCAGCGAGCAATAAAACGCTCAACATCCCGTCTCATCTTTGGCCAAAAGAAATGTGTAGCAAGTGATAGAGGCGAGGGTGTCCCGATCTTTCGATGAGATGATAACTATCGATTTGGTGGAGACGACTTTGACGATCCGACTACAAACGTGCACGACGTTGCGCCTTAGCAATCGCTAAACCAATCTCCTGAGGTTACTGACGATGCCGGAAGCACGGTCAGCCTGACCACGAAGGTCTATTCCTGCAAGCAATCGAAGAACGAGCAAGAATATGATAAAGCAATCTGAATATTGCAAATATATATGAGGTATTGATAATGGTGGGGATCCGTAAGCGGTCTTGGTCTGGTCGTTGGACACAAACGAAGTACACGAAGTTGCAATGGCTAACTTTTAACTAAACAAATCCCAAGGAAAAGCTACTAGATGGATCTACTTATATAGGAGCAAGGGGTGGCGGCCAAGGAGGTGGGAGGACGTCCCAAGGCAGCCTAAAACTAAATCTAGGTCGTACAAGGCCAATGGGCCCAAGTGGAGTTGATGTAACACCTTTGGACTTGTAGTTTCACTCGGATTCTGCTACAGCATCAGATTGTTTCGTCCACAACTCAACGCTCCGGACGAATTTGATGGTGATTCCAATTGGGTTGGAAAGTGCACGAAATCTAGTTTCCAACAAAAAAAGAATCACCCAATTCGGAGTCCGTATGAAAAACTTGTGTGCGTTTTGAGTCAGGTATGTCTGTGCAGTCCGAATCTGAATCCAGAACGTGAGAGACTTGGACTCTATCTTCTCTTGGGCCAAAAGTGACGTGAGAGAACTTTTTGGACAGCAAATAAACATCTCTTTCTTCCTTATCTTCATATGTGGATTGTACAAATGTCCCATACATCTGCAATTAGACAAAACACAAAAGTGTGTGAAGTATTTTTGTTCTGGATAACATAAATAGATTATTGAATAGTTTGCACTAGAAATCACCTGACAAATATGCATATATGCAATATTTTTGGTCATATCCAAGGTAGTCATGTCCTCATCATTGAATTCATTGAGACTTTCCCTTATGTCATTAAACACAAGAAGGGAAAAGAAAATGTTATTGCTGATGCATTGTCTCGTTGCTATACTATGCTTTCACAACTTGACTTCAAAATATTTGGTTTGGAGACCATCAAAGATCAATATGTGCATGATGCTGATTTTAAAGATGTAATGCAGAATTGTAAAGAAGGAAGAATGTGGAACAAGTTTGTCGTTAACGATGGATTTGTGTTTCGTGCTAACAAGCTATGCATTCCAGCTAGCTCCGTTCGTCTTTTGTTGTTGCTGGAGGCGCATGGAGGAGGATTAATGGGACACTTTGGCGTGAAGAAGATGGAGGACGTACTTGCTACACATTTCTTTTGGCCAAAGATGAGACGGGATGTTGAGCGTTTTATTGCTCGATGCACTACATGTCAAAAAGCTAAGTCACGACTCAATCCTCATGGTTTATATATGCCTTTGCCTGTACCTAGTGTTCCTTGGGAGGATATATCTATGGACTTTGTTTTAGGTTTACCTCGAACAAAGAAGGGGAGGGATAGCATATTTGTTGTCGTGGATAGATTCTCGAAAATGGCACACTTTATACCATGTCATAAAAGCGATGATGCTGTTAATGTTGCTGATTTGTTCTTTCGTGAAATTATTCGCTTGCATGGTGTGCCAAATACTATTGTTTCAGATCGTGATACTAAATTTCTTAGCCACTTTTGAAGATGTTTATGGGCTAAGTTGGGGACTAAACTGCTTTTTAGTACTACTTGTCACCCCCAAACTGATGGACAAACTAAAGTAGTCAATAGAACGTTGTCTACTATGCTTAGGGCTGTTTTGAAGAATAATAAGAAAATGTGGGAGGAATGCTTGCCTCATATTGAATTTGCTTATAATCGTTCATTGCATTCTACTACTAAGATGTGCCCTTTTGAAGTTGTGTATGGTTTCCTACCTCGTGCACCTATTGATTTGTTGCCTCTTCCATCTTCGGAGAAGGTTAATTTTGATGCTAAACAACGTGCTGAATTGATTTTAAAAATGCATGAGTTAACTAAGGAAAACATTGAGCGCATGAATGCTAAATATAAACTTGCTGGAGATAAGGGTAGAAAACATGTTGTGTTTGCACCTGGAGATCTTGTTTGGTTACATTTGCGTAAGGATAGATTTCCTGATTTGCGCAAATCGAAGTTAATGCCACGTGCTGATGGTCCCTTTAAGGTGTTAGAGAAAATAAATGATAATGCATATAAACTTGAGCTGCCTGCAGATTTTGGGGTTAGTCCCACTTTTAACATTGCAGATTTGAAGCCTTATTTGGGTGAGGAAGATGAACTTCCGTCGAGGACGACTTCATTTCAAGAAGGGGAGGATGATGAGGACATCAATACAATTGTTACACCCACAGCCCCTGCTGCTATACATACTGGACCAATTACTAGAGCTCGTGCACGCCAACTAAATTACCAGGTACTTTCGTTTCTTGGTAATGATTCTATTGTTCATGAGAATATGATGCTGCCTAAATTGGATACATTTGTTTTGCTTACAAATGAAGGGCCTAGCTTGGAGAAGGATGAACATTGGAGCAAGAACAAGCATGGAGATGATGGCATGCGCAAGGGAAACAAGAACGGAGTTAGAAGTGATGATTTCAGGACTTTGAAGCCACCATAATGGGTGCATGAAGCCTTGGACGAAATATACAAGACGCCACTTCATAAATTTCGTCCCGAGGCTATTTTAGGTGCTGCGTCACCTTATTATTGGGCCAGGCCCATGTAATTTCGAAATACATAAGTATAGGCTATTTTTAGAGTCCGTATGTGTGGGGAAACAAGAGATAGGGTTGATTTCGGACCCCTCCACCAAGGGCCACGAAATTCCCCCCTCTTCCTCCATATATACAGCCCTTAGGGCATCGTTTAGACTTTGGGTTTTGTTTAGATTAAAAGTTCGCCATAGCTGCAACTTCGCGTACTTCGTTTGTGTTCAACGACCAGACAAAGGCGTCACAGAACCCCACCTTGATCAATAAAGCTTTCATCTTATATTCGCAATATCCAGATTGCAATCTTAGTTTCTTGCTTGTTCTTCGTTTGCTCGCAGGAAACAGACCCTCGTGGTCAGGTTGATCGTGCTCCGGCGTGGTCAATAACCTCTCGGAGTTGGTTTAGCGATTGCTAAGGCGCGACGTCCTCGCACGTTCATAGTCGGATCGTCAAAGTCGACTTCCACCAAAGCGATATCCATCATCTCATCGAAAAACGGGACACCTCCGCCTCTATCACCATGTTCTTCACGTGTAATAAGAGCCAATGTCTCCTCATCATAGTCACTAGCGGACTCATATCCACCATCCGCGGTAGCAATCATCACACGCGGAGATTTGCATTCTCTCGCATAATGACCTCCTCCCTTACAATGACGACAAATAATATCACTTGTGTGCCCTGTTGATGCCCTGGAAGAAGAAGAACTCTGTGCAGGCCCGGCAGGTGCGCTCTTGGCAGATAATGGTGGTTGTTCCTGTTTTCTTGTATCACGGCTGTAGGAGGCACCTGATTGAGGTGCTGGTGCAGTTGAAGTAGAAGATGCACGCGGTGTCCATGATGAAGGTCGGCCTGCAGAAAAGTTAGTTCGCGCCAATGCTTGTCGATCCTGCACTTCATGTTCAGCTTTACAAGCAAGATGGAATAAACGAGTGATATTAGTATACTCCTTATAGTCTAGAATGGTCTGAATCTCTCTATTTAATCCACCCAGAAAACGTGCAAGCATAGCTTCATTCTCCTCAACAATACCACATCTAATCATGCCAGTTTGTAATTCCTGATAATATTCTTCTACAGAATTTTTTCCTTGTCTTAAACGCTGCAATTTTTGAAGCAATTCACGTTGATAATATGGTGGAACCCAACGCTTACGCATAGCAGTTTTCAAAGCAGCCCAAGTAGTTGGAATAGGATATAATCTACAATGTTCAGACCACCATACACATGCAAAACTAGTGAAAGCACAAACAGCAGCAGCAACTCGTCTCTCCTCAGGATATTGTAAACATGTAAATCGTTGTTCAGTTTCTAACTCCCAAGTAAGATATATATCAGGAACATATCTACCCTCAAATGGTGGAATATTCAATTTCAGTTTAGGAATATGGACATCATCGCGTACCTGAGGTGGTGGTGCAGGCCTACCATTACGAATATATACCTGAGGTCGACCTGCTGGTGGTGGTACAGGTGGCTGCACGTAGTGTTGATTTTGATCAACCTCATCCTCATAATCTCCCACATAATCATCCTCCTCCGCATCAGCAGCAGGAGCCACAGAAGTATCAACAGCAGCACCAACAGTTTGGCCAAACGCAAGAGGAACACGGCTTGCTCGGCGAAGGTCTGCTTCGCGACGTGGAGGTAGTCGTTGTTGTTGTTGTTGGAGAGGTGCGTTAGGTACAGCGGGTGGTGGTGGTGGAAGACGCGCAAGTAGTTCATTAAATCTGTTATCGAGCTTTGTTTCGAACGTCTTCTCAAGGCCAGTGATCTTCTCCATGGCCTCTTCAAAATTGTTCAGCACATCTTGTACCTGTTCAGTCATCATTTGGTGAAACTTATCATGAAGCTCCTTGTTCGATAAGTTCTCCCAGTCAATCTCGTCGGCTTGTGATCCTGGCATGGTTAGCAGCAATAGAAACACACAAGAATATGATCCTACAGACTACTAAGAAGTGGTGGTGGTGTATCACAAATCCGTCAAGCAAATCTCAAATTCTTACCAGTTCTTACCCAGCAGCAAGCGGTGATCGGCAACCGTTGTAGTCAAAAACTCTCAAAGCTTGGATAGAGCGATTACCAGGGAGAGTCAAACACACGACGTAGATGTATGTGGAGCTGGGAAGGCTTATAGTATGGTAGCAAAAAGGGTCAGCAATAATCAATTCAGAGATGCAAAGTTGAATAAACGCTCAACGATGGTACTGTGCTGGTCCTAGGCTAGACTGTGCTAGAGACGCGAGCCTAGAACACCAACAAAATCACGGCGCGGCACGTAAACAAGGGAAAAGCACACTGAAAATTTTTTTTCGCTCTTTTTTTTTGCGCTCTTTTTTTTGCGCTGCTTTTTTTTCTTTTTTTTTGCGAAAAATCACTATAATGGCGAGTGTCTCAAAACTCTTCCTAGGTCAAACTGACAGGATGGGCACGAATTTTTTTTTCGACCAATTTTTTTTTTCGACTGCCCGGACCCAAAAACTGGAAATAGGTCAAAAAAAACTTCCTATAATGGCACCTGTCTCAAAACACTCAGAAACACCTAAAAATAGGATAGCCAGAATTTTTTTCGAAAAATGCGTTTTCGAAAAATTTTGGGCCTAAACGGAGCGTGGCTACCCGACTCTTTTTTTTGTGTCTTTTTCGTGGACTGTAGGTATGAAGAAACAGACTCGATCTAAACTACGAAAAACTGTAAAATCTCACCGAGCAACCTGGAAATCTGATACCACTTGATAGAGGCAAAGGTGTCCCGTCTTTCGATGAGATGATGGATATCGCTTTGGTGGAAGTCGACTTTGACGATCCGACTACGAATGTGCGAGGACGTCGCGCCTTAGCAATCGCTAAACCAACTCCGAGAGGTTATTGACCACGCCGGAGCACGATCAACCTGACCACGAGGGTCTGTTTCCCGCGAGCAAACGAAGAACAAGCAAGAAACTAAGATTGCAATTCTGGATATTGCGAATATAAGATGAAAGCTTTATTGATCAAGGTGGGGTTCTGTGACGCCTTTGTCTGGTCGTTGAACACAAACGAAGTACGCGAAGTTGCAGCTATGGCGAACTTTTAATCTAAACAAAACCCAAAGTCTAAACGATGCCCTAAGGGCTGTGTATATGGAGGAAGAGGGGGGAATTTCGTGGCCCTTGGTGGAGGGGTCCGAAATCAACCCTATCTCTTGTTTCCCCACACATACAGACTCTAAAAATAGCCTATACTTATGTATTTCGAAATTACATGGGCCTGGCCCAATAATAAGGTGACGCAGCACCTAAAATAGCCTCGGGACGAAATTTATGAAGTGGCATCTTGTATATTTCGTCCAAGGCTTCATGCACCCATTATGGTGGCTTCAAAGTCCTGAAATCATCACTTGTAACTCCGTTCTTGTTCCCCTTGCGCATGCCATCATCTCCATGCTTGTTCTTGCTCCAATGTTCATCCTTCTCCAAGCTAGGCCCTTCATTTGTAAGCAAAAACAAATGTATCCAATTTAGGCAGCATCATATTCTCATGAACATTAGAATCATTACCAAGAAACGAAAGTACCTGGTAATTTAGTTGGCGTGCACGAGCTCTAGTAATTGGTCCAGTATGTATAGTAGCAGGGGCTGTGGGTGTAACAATTGTATTGATGTCCTCATCAAAACCAGATGTGCACCGACATGATAGATCTGAAGAAGGCGAGGATAAGAATCAAGGAACTGGAGGAAGAACTCAAGGCTACACGTGAAGATTATGAAGAGGAAATCGAAGTATTAGTGGAGAAGAATGACGATCTGATCAAGAAGATCGGAATATTTATGGGAGGCCCTACACCAGTAGAAAGAAGACGAAGAACCCAAGGAGATTCGCCTAGAAGACTACATCATCATCGACGACACCGACTCGGATCCAGATGATAGCAATGATAACTATGTTGATGAAGCTGGAGCAGATATCATGGAGTCTGCAACCGAAGAATATTTCTAGTAGACCACCTCATCAGTAGTAGTAGTCCACCATGTAAATATACCAGTCCGAGCACTTTTGCGATAGTTAGATCGATTGTATGCCCTTATTTGATTGATTGAGTGAAGTGAATTGTTTGCTTTTGCCTCATGTGCATATGGGTAGTGTTTTCTCTTTAGACCCCCTCTATTCTTAAATCTCATCTTTTCTAAAACTTCAGATGCCTCCGAGACGTGACCCCGGATTTACCTTTCCACCGGAGCTCACCCAGTTTATCCAGCAGCAGAACACATTAATGCAGCTGCTAGTCTAGAATCAGAATCAGGGGAACAACAACAACAACCCACCACCACCACCTGTTGATCACTTAGCCCGTTTTCTTAGGCTGAATCCGCCGGTGTTTTCCAGTAGCGCCGAGCCGATAGTGGCAGATGATTGGCTCCGCAAGACAGCTAGAGAGTTGACCACAGCCGGATGCATGGATGTGGAAAAAGTGAAGTTTGCCGCACATGATCTTGAAGGACCCGCAGCATCATGGTGGGAGAATTTCGCAGCCACTTTTCCTGTCGACACTGTCACGTGGGACCAGTTTCAGCAGGCTTTTCGAAATAATTGAAATATTGGCGGAAAAATATTAAAATCAAATATTTGATTTTATTTCGATTTTATTTGCATTAGAAAAATTGCACGTTTTCAAAATTGCATTTTAGGGCCAAGAAAATGTTCACCTCGTTCTAAATATTCTATTTAGACCGTGAAAATTTGTTTTGGCATTTTAGATTTTTATTTTATTTTCTAGGAATTATTTTCTGTTCGGCGGAATTGTTTTTTTTAAAACAAAGCTTCGGGCGCCGACTGGGCCGAAACCCAGTCGGGCCGGCCCATCTCCCGCCGCCGCCGTCTCCCGTGCGGAGCCGCGCGCCGCCGCCGCCGACTCGGACAGAGTCCGAGCCGGACTCCTCCAGCGCCGCCGCCTTGCCCCTCCTCCAAGCCACCCCGCCCCCGCCCTTTATATACGCCGCCTGACCCCCCGCTACCACCACAAACCCCGCCGCCGCCGCAGCCTGCTCCCGAGCCGAGCCGCGCGCTGCCGCTTCCCGCGCCTCGACACCGTCGCTGCAAGCCGCCGCTGCCCCGCTAGCCCGCCGCCCGAGCCCCGCCTCGCCGGAGGTACCACGCCGTTTCGTCGCCGCTGTTTTTTTTAAAAGAAAACCAATTCGTTTTTTAGAAAAAAAACCTAGTTCATTTTTTAGATCGGTTCGCCGGTTTTTCCCAGTTCTTCTATTTAGCGGACGCCCGTCCGTACGTTCGTTTTAAGAACTGTTTTCGCTCGTTAGCTACAGACAACGAATGCTCGTTCATTAGCCTGTTCATCAGTTTTCTTTTATCGGATTTTTCCCGTGGTTATTTCTGATCACGATTTCTGATCCGATTTTCGTTCTAGTTTATCTTTTCGCTCGTTTATCGGAATCAGGCAATTCAAGCGCCTAGATCTTCGCCTCGAGACCCTCTTTTCGTTTAACGAACTTGAACAAGTTTTTTTTGCCGTTTGAGTAGGTCCAGATTAGTAAATGGATCTTGTTTCTTTCACCGTTTGAGTTTCATTGCTCCATTTGATTTGATTCTTTTTGCAAACCGGAGTTCTTAAGTTGAACTTTCTGGTTAGATCTTCTTATTTGAGTTTTACCCGTGCTTCTTTGCTTGATTGCTTATGTATGCTATTGTTTGTTTGCGACAGAATTCCCGGAGTGCGAAGCGTGTTATCTGGAGTCTCTAGGTTACGCGGATCGTCAGCAAGGCAAGTAACACTTTGATCATATCCCTTTATCACCCAGTTTTTCTGCATTAGTTCCAATCCTCAAACATTGCATGGTTAGGATGTCATTAACATGTGGGTTGGGAAGTAGTTGATGAGGTAGAACCTATTGCCCTATTACATTCAAACCCTTGGAAGTTACTTCTACGCGTTGCTTATATTGCTATGCTATGCTCGTAGATGTGGTTTGGGTGAGTGAAATCCATGACAGATGTGAGATTGATAATTAATGGTTCAACTTAAGGTGGCAACTTAAATACACATCTGGGTGGATTGAGGCACCTGGAGCACCCAGTGCTGCCTGTATTTTTGGAAATCCTGGAGTACCCGTGTGATCTTCCTATGGACCGCCACCCAGGCTCAAAGGGAACTAAGATGATTCATGCTAGAAACTTCCGTGTGCAGCCACAAGCTATTATGGGCTCTAGCATAGTTGAGTAAGTTACGTGAAGCTCTCGAGAGGTAGATCAGCAGGTAGTGGGTTATAGGTTTGGTATGGTCCGCCCGAAGTAGAGAGTTAATGTTTCTGAAAGGCTGTGTCTCGGTCATCCGTTTCTCAAACATCTTGTAGTGCGAGAAATCCAACGAAGGAGATCGAGTCTGGTGGGGAAAAGTGCGCAAACCTCTGCAGAGTGTACAAACTAATCATGGTTAGCTGTGTCCCCGGTTATGGACATCTTGAGTATCTAGTACTTGGAGTATCTTAAGTATCTCATCACTCTAAATTAATATTGTCGGGTTGATAATTACCTTAATTGGGATTGAGTTGGAGGAACCTTCTCAATGATGTTTCAACTACCATGATAGTTAAATTAAAAATCTATTCCTTTGTTGTAGGAAAAAATTGGCTTTTCGCAAAACTGTAACCATAGAGCTTTCCACCAGCCAAATATGCATGTAGTGATAGCATTTTCCTGTTCTTGCTCTACTATGTTACTTTGCTAGCATATTCCATGTGCTGACCCGTTTTCGGGCTGCAACGTATTATGTTGCAGACTTTTTAGATGAAGAGTAAGGTTCGTTAGGTCATTGCTGTACAGCTCAGCTATGCCGTTGGAGTTGATGGACTCACTTTATCTTCCAAGCCTTTCGCTGTTATCGTATTAGATGGCCTTAAGCCATATTTATCGTAATAAGTTCTCTTTGGAGACATTCAATGTAATAAGTGTGTGATTGCTACTCTGTTATAAATCCTCGAGTATTGTGTGTGTCAGCATTACCGATCCAGGGATGACACTGAAGCACATAGACTTGACCGTTTGAGGTCGGGTCGCTACAAGATGGTATCAGAGCACACGCTGAGTGTAGGACATGGCCAGTAAGCTAAAAGCCATATATCACTATTCTCTTCTCATTTCTGACTCCTCTCCATTTTCTACTCTTTAGGATGGCGGATGCAAGGAAAAAGTTTGCACAACCGGATGAAGAAGCACCTTTTGGACGACACTTGATGGAAGTCACTAGGTACCTGAACATAGGAATACCAAGCTTCACCGAGACATACAATGCCACCTTACCAGAAGAGGAGCGCTGGATGATTCAAGTACAAGTTCCAGGAAGAACCTTCACGCTAGTCACTAAACCCATAGAATTTTCCTTTGATGCACCAACCTAGAGTTTAGGAAAGAGTATGGCAGCTCACATCACCATGGGACACATTGGAGAAGTTTATCACAAGGAGCTTAAGGATACTATCTACCAGATCTGTGGGCGCCGAGATGAGCAATGGGAGATGATCAACACCAGGAAGGATAGATCCATTGCAGCTTTCATCCAGGAGTTAAACTAGCACATTCGACGTCAGGAGAACCAAATGTGCGCAGACATGATGGACTTGAAGAAGGCGAAGACTAGGATCATCGAGCTGGAGGAAGAACTCAAGGCTACACGTGAAGATTATGAGGAGGAAATCGTCGTACTAGTGGAGAAGAATGACAGCCTGATTAAGAAGATCGGAATATTCATGGGAGACCCCACGCCAGTAGAAGAAGACGAAGAACCCAAGGAGATTCGCCCAGAGGACTACATCATCATCGACGACACCGACTCCGACTTGAGCGATGATGACTTTGAAGACGAAGCTGGAGCATATATCATGGAGTCTGCAACCGAGGAATATTTTTAGTACACCACCACATCAGTAGTAGTATTCCACCATGTAAATAGAGTAGTCCGAGCACTTTTGCGATAGTTCTATATCGATTGTATGCCCTTGCTTGATTGATTGAGTGAAATGAGTGTGTTTGTCTCATGTGCATACGGGTAGTGCTTTCTCAATAGACCTCATTCTATTCTAATCTCTCCCCTCCAAACCCATCAGATGCCTCCGAGACGTGACCCCGGATTTGCTTTCCCATCGGAGCTCACTCAGTTGATCCAGCAACAGAATACCCTGATGCAGTTGTTAGTTCAGAATAAAGGTAACAACAACAACAACCCACCACCACCACCACCAGTTGACAACTTAGCCCGTTTTCTGAGGTTGCAGCCGCCGGTGTTTTCCAGTAGCACTGAGCCCATAGTAGTAGATGATTGGCTCCGCAGGATTGGAAGGGAGTTAACCACTGCAGGATGTATTGATGCTGAGAAGGTGCGTTTTTCCGCACATCAGTTGGATGGACCAGCAGCATCATGGTGGGAGAATTACACTGTCACCTACCCTATAGCTACGGTGACATGGGACCAATTTCAGCAAGCCTTCCGTACAGCCCATGTCTCAACTGGAGCCATGAATTTGAAGAAGCATGAGTTTCGCAACTTACGCCAGGGGAACCGTACTGTGGCTCAGTATGCAGATGAGTTTAGCAAGTTATCTCGCTATGCCCCTGATGATGTGGCCACAGATGCCGCAAAGCAGGAGAAGTTTATGGAAGGGCTGAATGATGAGATGAGCATGCAGTTGATGGTGGCAACATTCACCAACTATCAGGAGTTGGTAGATAAGGCTCTTATGATTGAAGGGAAGCAGCAGCAAATTGAGAGCCGTAAGAGGAAGTATGGACAAGGGAGGTATAACTCAGGAGCTCAGCAGAAGCCTCGCCTAACCCCGAACTAGGGAGGACTTGTTCATAACCATGGAGGCCACACCCACAATGGAGGAAGTAACCATAATCATACTGGCCCAAGGAATGGGAATGGGAATGGAGCAAGCAACAATCAGAACCGCCCCAATCCAGCCACACCCACCAAGAGATACCTAAGCCACATTACTTGTTTCAAGTGCGGGAAGACCGGACACTATGCCACAGAGTGCCCTGAAGGTAAGAATGGAAACAGAAATGGGAGCGCTGGGAAGAAGCCCAATCCATTCAACACAGGACAAGTGAACCACATTAACGTGGAGGAGGTTGAAGAGCAGCCAGACGCGGTTATAGGTAAGTTTTTGGTTAAGTCATTTACCGCTCTTGTTCTTTTTGATAGTGGTGCATCACATTCATACATATCAAGGGAATTCGTGGATAAGTTTAAACTACCGACCCAAACCCTTAGGACCCCTCTATTAGTAAGCTCACCCGGAGCAGAGTATATGGCTAGTCGATGGTGTGACCAGATATCCTTAACCATTGGCAACCATGTTTTTCCGTCCGACCTAATTATCTTGGAGTCGCAAGGATTGGATGTGATATTAGGAATGGACTGGAAGTCAAAGTATGGAGGAAGCATTGACTGTGTTAGTAATTCAATTTGTCTCACCACCCCGGAGGGAAAAAGGATCAAGTATGTATCTAGGCATGTGCCTAAAAGGAGCCAAGTAAATACCCTCACGGGAGTTGTTCACAAGGAAGTGCCTGTAGTAAAGGATTACCCGGATGTTTTCCCAGAGGAGTTACCAGGCATGCCACCGGACCGAGATATTGAGTTTTTGATAGAGCTATTGCCAGGCACAGGGCCAATATCCAAGAGACCCTATCGGATGCCCTGGAATGATCTGCAGGAGATTAAGAAACAGATCAAGGAGTTATTGGAGAAATGTTACATTCGACGGAGTTCATCACCATGGGGAGCCCCAATGCTTTTGGTTGAGAAGAAGGATAAGTCCCTAAGAATGGTTGTTGATTACCAGGCCTTGAATGAAGTGATGATTAAGAACAAGTACCCATTGCCGATGATCAATGATCTGTTTGACCAGCTGCAAGGAGCTAAGGTGTTTTCAAAGATTGATCTGCGATCAGGATACCATCAGTTGAAGATACGAGAGAAGGATATCCCAAAGACATCATTCACCACACGGTACGGGTTATACGAGTATACGGTCATGTCGTTTGGACTGACTAATGCCCCTGCCTATTTCATGAGCATGATGAACAAGGTGTTCATGGAATATTTGGATAAGTTTGTTGTGGTGTTCATTGATGATATAATGGTATATTAGAAGAATGAAGAGGAACACAAGGAACATTTGCGTTTAGTTCTTGAGAAACTCAGGAAACATCAGTTGTATGCCAAGTTCAGCAAATGCGAGTTTTGGTTGAAGGAAGTCGGATTCCTTGGACATGTTATATCAGGAGAAGGTATAGTAGTAGACCCCACCAAGGTTCAGTCAGTCACTGAATGGTTGGCACCCACTTCAGTTAGCGAGATCCGCAATTTTCTTGGACTCGCAGGATACTATCAGAGATTCATTGAGAATTTTTCCAAGATTGCGAAGCCAATGACAGAATTATTGAAGAAGGATACCAAGTTTAAATGGACGGAAGACTGCGAGGCAAGTTTCTAGGAGTTGAAGAAACGTTTGACTACAGCCCCAGTGCTGACATTGCCAGATATACATAAGGATTTCCAAGTGTATTGCGACGCCTCTCGCTTAGCACTTGGAAGTGTGCTCATGTAGGATGGAAGAGTTGTTTCGTATGCCTCACGACATTTAAAACCGCATGAATTGAATTATGCCACACATGATTTGGAGCTAGCAGCCGTAGTACATGTGTTGAAGACTTGGAGACACTACCTTATTGGAAACCATTGTGATGTGTACACGGATCACAAGAGTTTGAAGTACATCTTCACCCAGAAGGAACTGAACCTTAGGTAGAGAAGATGGTTGGAGCTCATAAATGATTACGACATGAAGCTGCACTATCATCCAGGAAAGTCCAATGTCGTAGCAGACGCTTTGAGCCGGAAGAGTTATGCTAATACCCTAGAGAGCACGGGATTGCCGAAGGAGTTAGCAGAGAATCCGCGGGAACTATGTTTGGAGATTGTTCCTAGAGATTTTGTTGCAACAATGGAGGTTCATTCTACATTGTTAGGAAAGGTTCGAGAAGCTCAGAAGGAGGACAAAGAGATTGCAGAGATAAAAGAGAAAATGAGCGAAGGAAAGGCCAAAGGTTTTCGTGAGGATGAGCACGACACCTTATGGTTTGAGGACCGTGTTTATGTGCCCAATAACACAAAGATCAGGAAGTTAATACTTCAGGAGGCTCATGACTCACCATACTCGATACACCCCGGAAACACCAAAATGTATTTGGATTTGAAGGAATGTTTCTGGTGGACAGGGATGAAGAAGGATATCGCCGAGTATGTGGCCGTATGTGATGTATGCCAGAGAGTGAAGGCAGAGCATCAAAAGCCAGCAGGATTGTTACAACCTATGTCGATACCCGAATGGAAGTGGGATAAACTTGGCATGGATTTTATCACCGGATTGCCCAGGACCAAATCAGGCTATGACTCTATATGGGTAGTAGTTGACTGCTTGACCAAAGTGGCACGCTTTATCCCAGTGAAAACAACTTATACAAGTGCGAAGTTGGCCAAGATATATATTTCCAGGATCGTATGTCTGCATGGAGTTCCAAGGACCATCGTATCCGATAGAGGAACACAGTTTACCTCAAAGTTTTGGCATCAGTTACACCAGACCTTGGGAACAAGATTGGAGTTCAGTACATCATTTCACCCGCAGACGGATGGGCAGACCGAGAGAGTCAACCAGATTCTGGAGGACATGTTGAGAGCCTGTGCGCTAGATTATGGATCTAGTTGGGATGACAACTTGCCCTACGCAGAGTTCTCATACAACAATAGTTACCAAGCCAGTTTGAAGATGGCACCATTCGAAGCCCTCTATGGACGAAGGTGTAGAACACCGTTAATGTGGGATGAAGTTGGAGATCGACAATTGTTTGGACCAGACTTGATCAAAGAGTCTGAGGAGAAAGTTAAACTGATTCGAGATAGACTAAAGATAGCTCAGTCCAGACAGAAGAGTTATGCAGATTCGAAACACAATGAGGTAACCTATGAAATTGGAGATAGAGCATATCTGCGAGTATCACCTTTGCGAGGAGTGAAACATTTTGGAGTTAAGGGAAAGTTAGCCCCGAGATTTGTAGGACCATATCATGTTTTGGAACGGATGGGAGAAGTTGCCTACAAGTTGGAGTTACCTGAAGGACTGTCAAGAGTTCACGACGTGTTTCACGTTTCCCAGTTGAAGAAGTGCCATGCTGAGATGGCCGATATACCGCTAAGAGATACCGTACCCTTGGAGGCGATTCAGTTGGACAATGACTTGACTTATGAGGAGAAGCCAGTCAAGATTTTGGAGTTTGCCAGTCGAGTCACCCGCAACAAGGTCATTAAGTTTTGCAAAGTTCAGTGGAGCCATCATACCGAGGACGAAGCCACATGGGAACGAGAGGATGATCTTCGCAAAGACCACCCACACCTATTTTCTAGCCAACCCGAATCTCGAGGGCGAGATTCATCTTAAGGGGGTAGGTTTGTAACATCCCAAATTTTCAATTTGGAATGTCATACATAGATCATTCATGCATAGCATATTTTATTGCTTTTCGCCTCGCGGTTCTCGAAATCCTAAGCAACTCAAGGACCCTCGGAGAGAGTTGGGGATTTCCCCGGTTTCCAAATTTATTTTTATCAAATTCTGAAACGAGGAGTTTGGTTTTAATTATTTTTCTCTCCGAAAATATTTCATATTAAAGTATATGAGAGGAGATAATATGACTGCTCCAAAATAATTGAAATATTGGAGGAAAAATATTAAAATCAAATATTTGATTTTATTTGGATTTTATTTGCATTAGAAAAATTGCACATTTTCAAAATTGCATTTTAGGGCAAAGAAAATGTTCACCTTGTTCTAAATATTCTATTTAGACGGTGAAAATTTGTTTTGGCATTTTTAGATTTTTATTTTATTTTCTAGGAATTATTTTTTGTTCGGTGGAATTGTTTTTTTTAAGCTTCGGGCGCCGACTGGGCTAAAACCCAGCCGGGCCGGCCCATCTCCCGCCGCTGCCATCTCCTGCGCGGAGCCGCGCGCGCCGCCGCCGACTCGGACAGAGTCCAAGACGGACTCCTCCACCGCCGCCGCCTTGCCCCTCCTCCAAGCCACCCCGCCCCCGCCCTTTATATACGCCGCCCGATCCCCCTGCCACCACCACAAACCCCGCCGCAGC
>NC_057797.1:346811601-346838964 GCF_018294505.1 Triticum aestivum | reverse complement strand
CGTCGCCGCCTCCCGCGCCTCGCCGCCGTCGCTGCCGCTTCGCCGCGCCGCCGCCGCCTGAGCCCCGCCTCGCCGGAGCCTCGTCGGAGGTACTACGCCGTTTCATCGGCGCTGTTTTTTTAAAAGAAAACCAATTCGGTTTTTTAGAAAAAAGACCCTAGTTCATTTTTAAGATCGGTTCGCCGGTTTTTCCCGGTTCTTCTATTTAGCGGACACCCGTCCGTACGTTCATTTTAACGAATGGTTTTCGCTCATTAGTTACAGACAACGAACGCTCGTTCGTTAGCCTGTTCGTCAGTTTTCTTTTATCGGATTTTTCCTGCGGTTATTTTTTATCCGATTTTCGTTCTAGTTTATCTTTTCGCTCGTTTGTCGGAATCACGCGATTCAAGGGCCTAGATCTTCGTCTCGAGACCCTCTTTTTGTTTAACCAACTTGAACAAGCTTTTGTTACTGTAAAATTTGACCTAGGTCCAGATTAGTAAATGGATCTCGTTTCTTTCGCCGTTTGAGTTTCGTTGCTCCATTTGATTTGATTCTTTTTGCAAACTGGAGTTCTTAAGTTGAACTTTCTGGTTAGATCTTCTTATTTGAGTTTTATCCGTGCTTCTTTGCTTGATTGCTTATGTATGCTATTGTTTGTTTGCGATAGAATTCTCGGAGCGTGAAGCATGTTATCTAGAGTCTCTAGGTTACACGGATCGTCAGCAAGGCAAGTAACACTTTGATCATATCGCTTTATCACCCAGTTTTTATGCATTAGTTCCAATCCTCAAACATTGCATGGTTATGATGTCATTAACATGTGGGTTGGGAAGTAGTTGATGAGGTAGAACCTATTGCCCGGTTACATTCAAACCCTTGGGAGTTACTTCTACGCGTTGCTTATATTGCTATGCTATGCTCGTAGACATGGTTTGGGTGAGTGAAATCCATGACAGATGTGAGATTGATAATTAATGGTTCAACTTAAGGTGGCAACTTAAATACACATCTGGGTGGATTGAGGCACCTGGAGTACACAGTGTTGCCTGTATTTTTGGAAATCTCGGAGTACCTGTGTGATATTCATATGGACCGCCACCCAGGCTCAAAGGGAACCGAGATGATTCATGCTAGAAACTTTCGTGTGCAGCCACAAGCTATTATGGGCTCTAGCATAGTTGAGTAAGTTACGTGAAGCTCTCGAAGAGGTATATCAGCAAGTAGTGGGTTGTAGGTTTGGTATGTTCTGCCTGGAGTAGAGAGTTAATGTTTCTGAAAGGCCGTGTCTCGGTCATCCGTTTCTCAAACATCTTGTAGTGCGAGAAATCCAACGGAGGAGATCAAGTCTTGTGGGGAAAAGTGCGCAAACCTCTGCAGAGTGTACAAACTAATCATGGTTAGCCGTGTCCCCGGTTATGGACATTTTGAGTATCTAGTACTTGGAGTATCTTAAGTATCTCATCACTCTAAATTAATATTGTCGGGTTGATAATTACCTTAATTGGGATTGAGTTGGAGGAACCTTCTCAATGATGTTTCAACTACCATGATAGTTAAATTAAAAATCTATTCCTTTGTTGTAGGGAAAAATTGGCTTTTTGCAAAACTATAACCATAGAGCTTTCCACTAGCCAAATATGCATGTAGTGATAGCATTATTCTGTTCTTGCTCTACTGTGTTACTTTGCCAGCATATTCCATGTGCTGACCCATTTTCGGGCTGCAACGTATTATGTTGCAGACTTTTCAGACGAAGAGTAAGGTTCGTTAGGTCGTTGCTGTGCAGCTCAGCTATTCCAATGGAGTTGATGGACTCACTTTATCTTCCAAGCCTTCCGCTGTTATCATATTAGATGGCCTTAAGCCATATTTATTGTAATAAGTTCTCTTTGGAGACATTCGATGTAATAAGTGTGTGATTGCTACTCCGTTATAAATCCTCGAGTACTGTGTGTGTCAGCATTACCGATCGAGGGATGACACTGAAGCACAAAGACTTGACCGTTTGAGGTCGGGTTGCTACATCCTTTTTCTTGGATGGTTTGGGAGGAAAAGGCATGGGTTTCTGAACCCATGGTTCTCTTTCTTTACCATGTTTCCTAGCAACAAAGTCTTTCTTATCATAATGTTGATTCTTTGATTGTGGGTTATCAAGATCAACGGCAGGTTCAATTTCTATATCATTATCATTGCTAGGTTGAGCATCATCATGAACCTTATCATTAATGTTATCACTAGTTTCAGGTTCATTACCAGATTGTGTTTCAGCATCATAAATAGAAATATCATTTGGATTCTCAGGTGTTTCAGCAATAGGTTCACTAGAAGCATGCAAAGTCCTATCATTTTTCTTTTTCTTCCTTTTAGAAGGACTAGGTGCATCTATATTATTTCTATGAGAATCTTGCTCAATTCTCTTAGGGTGGCCTTCAGGATACAGAGGTTCCTGAGTCATTCTACCACCTCTAGTCATAACTCTAACAACATTATCATTATTCTTACTATTTAGTTCATTGAGCAAATCATTTTGAGCTTTAAGTACTTGTTCTACTTTAGTGGCAACCATAGAAGCATGTTTACTAATAAGTTTAAGTTCACCTTTGACATTAGCCATATAATCACCCAAGTGTTCAAGCATGCTTGAATTGTATTTCAATTGTCTACCAAAATAAGCATTAAAATCTTCTTACTTAGCCATAAATTTGTCAAACTCATCTAAACATGGGCTAGCAAACTTAGTAAATGGTATTTCAGCTTTATCATATCTATAGAGAGAATTTACCTTTACTACCTGGGTAGGGTTATCAAGACCATGTACTTCTTCAATAGGTAATGGATTGAGATCATATGTTTCTTCAACAGGCAGTAAATTAAGATCGTGTATTTCTTCAATAGGAGGTAAATTCTTAACATCTTCAGCTTTAATACCTTTTTCTTTCATAGATTTCTTTGCCTCTTGCATATCTTCAGGACTGAGAAATAGAACACCTCTCTTCTTTGGAGTTGGTTTAGGAATAGGCTCAGGAGTTGGCTCAGGAAGTGTCCAATTATTTTCATTTGCCATAATATTATTCAATAGAATTTCAGCTTCATCCGGTGTTCTTTTCCTGAAAACAGAACCAGCACAACTATCCAGGTAATCTCTGAAGCATCGGTTAGTCCATTATAAAAGATATCAAGTATTTCATTTTTCTTAAGAGGATGATCAGGCAAAGCATTAAGTAACTTGAGAAGCCTCCCCCAAGCTTGTGGGAGACTCTCTTCTTCATTTTGCACAAAATTATATATATCCCTTAAGGCAGCTTGTTTCTTATGAACAGGGAAATATTTAGCAGAGAAGTAATAAATCATATCCTGGGGACTACGCACACAACCGGGATCAAGAGAATTAAACCATATCTTAGCATCACCCTTTAATGAGAGCATAAATATTTTAAGGATATAAAAGTAAGGAGTTCTCTCATCATTAGTGAACAGGGTGGCTATATCATTTAATTTAGTAAGATGTGCCACAACAGTTTAGATTCATAGCCATGAAAAGGATCAGATTCAACCAAAGTAATTATATCAGGATCAACAGAGAATTCATAATCCTTATCAGTAACACAGATAGGTGAAGTAGCAAAAGCAGGGTCAGGTTTCATTCTAGCATTAAGAGGTTGCTGCTTCCATTTAGCTAATAACCTCTTGAGCTCGTATCTATCTTTGCAAGCTAAAATAGCTAGAGCAGCTTCTTTTGCAAAAACGTAACCCTCAGGAATAAAAGGTGATTCATATTTATTAGGGGAAGAGTCTTCATCATCACTTTCATCAATATTATCAGATTCAATATTTTCACTCTCTCTAACCCTAGCAAGTTGTTCATCAAGAAATTCACCAAGTGGCACAGTAGTATCAAGCATATAAGTAGTTTCATCATAAGTATCATGCATAGCAGAAGTGGCATCATCAATAACATGCGACATATCAGAACGAATAGCAGAAGCAAGTTTAGGTGTCGCAAGCTTACTCAAAATAGAAGGTGAATCAAGTGCAGAGCTAGATGACAGTTCCTTACCTCCCCTCGTAGTTGAGGGATAAATCTTGGTTTTTGGATCTCTCAAGTTCTTCATAATGATAAGCAAATATAAATCCCAAGTGACTCAAAGAATAGAGCTATGCTCCCCGGCAACGGCGCCAGAAAATAGTCTTGATAACCCACAAGTATAGGGGATCGCAACAGTTTTCGAGGGTAGAGTATTCAACCCAAATTTATTGATTCGACACAAGGGGAGCCAAAGAATATTCTCAAGTATTAGCAGCTGAGTTGTCAATTCAACCACACCTGGATAACTAAGTATCTGCAGCAAAGTATTTAGTAGCAAAGTAATATGATAGTAATGGTAACGGTAGCAAAAGGTAATGATAGCACAAGTAATGTTTTTGGTATTTTGTAGTGATGATAGCAATAGCAACTGAAAAGTAAATAAGCGAAGAACAATATATGGAAAGCTCGTAGGCAATGGATCGGTGATAGAGAATTATGCCGGATGCGGTTCATCATGTAACAGTCATAACCTAGGGTGACACAGAACTAGCTCCAATTCATCAATGTAATGCAGGCATGTATTACGAATATAGTCATACATGCTTATGGAAAAGAACTTGCATGACATCTTTTGTCCTACCCTCCCGTGGCAGCGGGGTCCTAGTGGAAACTAAGGGATATTAAGACCCCCTTTTAATAGAGTACCGGACCAAAGCATTAACACATAGTGAATACATGAACTCCTCAAACTACGATCATCACCGGTAAGTATCCCGATTATTGTCACTTCGGGGTTAACGGATCATAACACATAATAGGTGACTATAGACTTGCAAGATAGGATCAAGAACTCTCATATATTGATGAAAACATAATAGGTTCAGACCTGAAATCATGGCACTCGAGCCCTAGTGACAAGCATTAAGCATAGCAAAGTCATAGCAACATCACTCTCAGAACATAGTGGATACTAGGGATCAAACCCTAACAAAACTAATTCGATTACATGATAAATCCCATCCAACCCATCACCGTCTAGCAAGCCTACGATGGAATTACTCACGCACGGCGGGGAGCATCATGAAATTGGTGATGGAGGAAGGTTGATGATGACGATGGCGACAAATTCCCCTCTCCGGAGCCCCGAACGGACTCCAGATCAGCCCCCCGAGAGGTTTTAGGGCTTGGAGGCGGCTCCGTGTCGTAAAACGCGATGAATCCTTCTCCCTGTTTTTTTCTCCCCGAAAGCAAATATATAGAGTTGGGGTCGAGGTCGTAGGAGCTCCAGGGGGCCCACGAGGTTGGGGGGCGCGCCCTAGGGGGCCAGGCGCGCCCCCACCCTCGCGGCTAGGGTGTGCCCCCTGGTCTTCATATTTTGCAAGGATTTTTTATTATTTCCAAATAGATGATCCATGAAGTTTCAGGTCATTCCGAGAACTTTTGTTTCTGCACATAAATAACACCATGGCAATTCTGCTGAAAACAGCGTTAGTCCGGGTTAGTTCCATTCAAATCATGCAAGTTAGAGTCCAAAGCAAGGGCAAAAGTGTTTGGAAAAGTAGATACGACAAAGACGTATCAGCGGTCGATGACAGCGTCCCACGCTGCTGAGGGGGGCGCGCGCACGGGTGCGGCGGGTGCAGCCAAACGCACGGGACCGGCGCCGTGGTGGGTGGAGGGACGCGCACAGGCAGGGGCATGGGTGTGGCGAGTGCAGCCAAGCGCACGGGGGCCAGCACCACGGTGGGTGGAGGGGCGCGCATGGGCACGGGCACGGGCGCTAGCGCTGGCATGTACACGAGCTCACGCGGCTCCGTGGAGACCTCGCTGATGCCCGCAGCTTCCAGCTCTGCGATAGTGCTCGGCGACCAACCCGTCAATGCTACGGGGATGGTCGCTGGCACTGGCGCGGGGGCAGCAACCGCCGTGGCCAGCTCGTTCTAGGCCATGTCCATGAGGCCCCATTCCTCCTTTATTTTCTATCTCCTCCAGCTCGGAGTCGACTTCACCAAACTTGAAGACTAGTGGCAGATGATCATTCTGCGCCATGACGTTGGTGGAGGTCTACGGGAGGGAGGGGAATGGGAGGCGAACAGTAAGGCCACCCATATTAAATAGCAGCTCGGGCGCCAATAATGGAGAGGAAGGCGGGCGGCCATGGAAGTCAAAGGGCTTGCTTCCCAGTGAGCCTATGCAACATACAACCCGCACGCTTCCTGGTGAGCCTGCGCATTGGAGGACACCTTGCATGCCTCTCGATCACCTGCGCACTAGACTCCGCTCGCACGCCTCCCGTTCAGTCAAGGTCAAGCAATTGTCCGCACGACACCTCCTATAGCCATTAAAACGAAGACATGTGGCGTCACGTGAATGGTTAACAGAATGCACACGATTTGAATTATACAACCATTTGAGATATTAAAGTGGCAGCTATTTTCTCAAAATGCCTTTGTTGGTTGTTACTCGAGTGCGCCTTCTCTCAAAATGGATATGAAAAATACCACAGCATGTCAGGTGCCATTCCATGAAAGCATGCCAAGTTTCATGAATTTCAGACGAGTTCCGTGTTTACTTGATAGATGCGGTGGTGTCCCAATCTTTCGATGAGATGATAACTATCGATTTGGTGGAGACGACTTTGACGATCCGACTACAAACGTGCACGACGTTGCGCCTTAGCAATCGCTAAACCAATCTCCTGAGGTTACTGACGATGCTAGAAGCACGGTCAGCCTGACCACGAAGGTCTATTCCTGCAAGCAATCGAAGAACGAGCTAGAATATGATAAAGCAATCTGAATATTGCAAATAAATATGAAGTATTGATAATGGTGGGGATCCGGAAGCGGTCTTGGTCTGGTCGTTGGACACAAACGAAGTACACGAAGTTGCAATGGCTAACTTTTAACTAAACAAATCCCAAGGAAAAGCTACTAGATGGATCTACTTATATAGGAGCAAGGGGTGGCGGCCAAGGAGGTGGGAGGACGTCCCAAGGCAGCCTAAAACTAAATCTAGGTCGTACAAGGCCAATGGGCCCAAGTGGAGGTGATGTAACACCTTTGGACTTGTAGTTTGACTCGGATTCTGCTGCAGCATCAGATTGTTTCGTCCACAACTCAACGCTCCGGACGAATTTGAAAGTGATTCCAATTGGGTTGGAAAGTGCATGAAATCTAGTTTCCAACAAAAAAAGAATCGCCCAATTCGGAGTCCGTATGAAAAACTTGTGTGCGTTTTGAGTCAGGTATGTCTGTGCAGTCCGAATCTGAATCCAGAACGTGAGAGACTTGGACTCTATCTTCTCTTGGGCCAAAAGTGACGTGAGAGAACTTTTTGGACAGCAAATAAACATCTCTTTCTTCCTTATCTTCATATGTGGATTGTACAAATGTCCCATACACCTGCAATTAGACAAAACACAAAAGTGTGTGAAGTATTTTTGTTCTGGATAACATAAATAGATTATTGAATAGTTTGCACTAGAAATCACCTGACAAATATGCATATATGCAATATTTTTGGTCATATCCAAGGTAGTCATGTCCTCATCATCCTCCCCTTCTTGAAAATAAAGCCGTCCTCGGCGTTGGTTAATCTGAAATGTGGCTAACAAAAGAGACAAGGTGTACATGTTGTATATGTATATGTCATCCATTTTTACTTCCCTTGATTTTTGCATATATGACACATGAATAGATGAGTAACTTGCATAGTTCAAATCTAAAGCCAAAAAATTAGCACAAGAAGTAGAAGGCATGAAAATATTGCAACTCAGTTTGCACATATAAGTGAAGCTCTTATTCATTTCAAAAGATTGACAATGTTCATCATTAAACCATCCCAACATTGGTGAATAAACCTTACTTTCATCAAATTTACATGCTACAACATGCTTAAATAAGCAAACATGCAATAAGTCATTCAACACAGAATCATCACCAAGATTAGAGGTCATATCAAAATGATTAAACATTGGTTCTTTTGCATCAATAGTTAATTCAATGTGTGCACTCAAAATTGTTGGTATTTCAGTTGTTTGATCACATGGCAAAGTCAAATTATCAACGTAGTCCTCTAAAATAGGTGGTGTGATCAAAGTAGTGGGTAGCTCATCAGATGGTGCATTCAAATTGACAAAGCATTCATCATTCTCATGTAGAGATGGAAGATCAGTACCTTTGTCATTACCTCTTATGATCAACTCAGATGATGTAGCCACTCTCGGGGGCGATGTGTCACATGGTGGAGGTGATGTAGTCCTGACAACAACGGATGTGGTTGTCATAGTATGCCTAGTAGTTGAAGGAACAATCATATCAACTCTTGGAATGTGCACCGTGCGCTTGTTCTCCTCGTGGCCAACACGTCGTTTTATTTCCTGTTCAGCTTTGCAAGCAAGATGAAACAAATGGTCCATAGGATAACACTCTTGATAGAGCGGGGGTGTCCCGATCTTTCGATGAGATGATAACTATCGATTTGGTGGAGATGACTTTGACAATCCGACTACGAACGTGCACAACGTTGCGCCTTAGCAATCGCTAAACCAATCTCCTGAGGTTACTGACGATGCTGGAAGCACGGTCAGCCTGACCACGAAGGTCTATTCCTGCAAGCAATCGAAGAACGAGCAAGAATATGATAAAGCAATCTGAATATTGCAAATATATATGAAGTATTGATAATGGTGGGGATCCGGAAGCGGTCTTGGTCTGGTCGTTGGACACAAACGAAGTACACGAAGTTGCAATGGCTAACTTTTAACTAAACAAATCCCAAGGAAAAGCTACTAGATGGATCTACTTATATAGGAGCAAGGGGTGGCGGCCAAGGAGGTGGGAGGATGTCCCAAGGCAGCCTAAAACTAAATCTAGGTCGTACAAGGCCAATGGGCCCAAGTGGAGGTGATGTAACACCTTTGGACTTGTAGTTTGACTCGGATTCTGCTGCAGCATCAGATTGTTTCGTCCACAACTCAACGCTCCGGACGAATTTGAAGGTGATTCCAATTGGGTTGGAAAGTGCACGAAATCTAGTTTCCAACAAAAAAAGAATCACCCAATTCGGAGTCCGTATGAAAAACTTGTGTGCGTTTTGAGTCAGATATGTCTGTGCAGTCCGAATCTGAATCCAGAACGTGAGAGACTTGGACTCTATCTTCTCTTGGGCCAAAAGTGACGTGAGAGAACTTTTTGGACAGCAAATAAACATCTCTTTCTTCCTTATCTTCATATGTGGATTGTACAAATGTCCCATACACCTGCAATTAGACAAAACACAAAAGTGTGTGAAGTATTTTTGTTCTGTATAACATAAATAGATTATTGAATAGTTTGCACTAGAAATCACCTGACAAATATGCATATATGCAATATTTTTGGTCATATCCAAGGTAGTCATGTCCTCATCATCCTCCCCTTCTTGAAAATAAAGCCGTCCTCGGCGTTGCTTAATCTGAAATGTGGCTAACAAAAGAGACAAGGTGTACATGTTGTATATGTATATGTCATCCATTTTTACTTCCCTTGATTTTTGCATATATGACACATGAATAGATGAGTAACTTGCATAGTTCATAAAATCTAAAGCCAAAAAATTAGCACAAGAAGTAGAAGGCATGAAAATATTGCAACTCAGTTTGCATATATAAGTGAAGCTCTTATTCATTTCAAAAGATTGACAATGTTCATCATTAAACCATCCCAACATTGGTGAATAAACCTTACTTGCATCAAATTTACATGCTACAACATGCTTAAATAAGCAAGCATGCAATAAGTCATTCAACACAGAATCATCACCAAGATTAGAGGTCATATCAAAATGATTAAACATTGGTTCTTTTGCATCAATAGTTAATTCAATGGGTGCACTCAAAATTGTTGGTATTTCAGTTGTTTGATCACATGGCAAAGTCAAATTATCAACGTAGTCCTCTAAAATAGGTGGTGTGATCAAAGTAGTGGGTAGCTCATCAGATGGTGCATTCAAATTGACAAGGCATTCATCATTCTCATGTAGAGATGGAAGATCAGTACCTTTGTCATTACCTCTTATGATCAACTCAGATGATGTAGCCACTCTCGGGGGCGATGTGTCACATGGTGGAGGTGATGTAGTCCTGACAACAACGGATGTGGTTGTCACAGTATGCCTTGTAGTTGAAGGAACAATCATATCAACTCTTGGAATGTGCACCGTGCGCTTGTTCTCCTCGTGGCCAACACGTCGTTTTATTTCCTGTTCAGCTTTGCAAGCAAGATGAAACAAATGGTCCATAGGATAACACTCTTCATGAATTAGTATCTCTTGAATATCACGGTTTAATCCTCCCCAAAATCTATCCATAAAATCATCTTCACTTTCTTCTAAAGAGGAATGCAACAAGGTAGTTTGTAAATCATCATAATATTTTGTTACAGTTTCACTACCTTGTTTTAAGTGTTGCAACTTCTTAATCATGTCACGAGTATAATAAGCAGGGACGAAAGTATGTCGCGTGGCAAGTTTCAAATCATCCCAAGTAGTAGGTATATAATCAGGGTGTAACCGACAATATTCACTCCACCAAACCAAAGCATAACCAGTGAAAGAACCAACCGCAACCTTAACCTTTTTATGTTCATCGAAATTATGGGAAGCAAATATATGTCGAACTCCCATTCAATATATAAAGCAGGTTTAAAACGGCCATTAAATGGTGGTATAGATACATTAACCTGATCATGTGCATTTGGATGTTTGTGCACCTCTCGTGACGGTTGTGGTATTTGCAAAGGTGGTGGCACGTCTCCCGCGATCGACAAAGCCCATGAATTGACTCTGGATCCTGTCATGATTAGTAGAACAAGAAACAAAACCCAAAAATAATGTTCCTATAACTACTAGGATGTGGTGGTAAAACGCTCACAGTAAAGCAAATATCAATGTCTTACAAGTTCTTACCATGCAGCAGGCGGTGATCGGCAACCAGCGGTGTCAAGTAACTCCGAATATTGAGTAAAGCGATTGCCAGGGGAGCGTACGTATACACGGTGTAGAAATATGTGGAGCTGGGTTGGCTATATATGGTAGCAAAAGATTAGCAATAATCAATTCAAAGATGCAATGCTGAATAAACGCTCAACGACGGTACTGTGCTGGTCCTAGGCTAGACTGGACTAGAGACGCGAGCCTAGAACACTAATGAGGTCATGTCGTAGCACAACCAGCATCAATGAAGGATACAAAGTAGCTCTGGACCGCAACATATAAGTGAAGATCACAACGGCAGTAAAGATATTGATGTGAAACAATAGCCAAGCTGTTTTACTGAACAGTGCACAAAACAGATTCCAATCCGAATTCAGGTACGAGATTGATTCTAGATAGATCCAATTTTTTTTCTTCTCTCTTTTTTTTCTCATGCTTTTTTTTCTTTTTCTTCTCCCTCTTTTTCTTTTTTTTCTTTCCTTTTTTCTCTCTTTTTTTTCTTTATCTTTTTTTCTCTCTCCCTCTTTCCAAAACAAACTAGATAAGATGTAGATTGGATCAAGCGAAGATGGGAACGATCTCAACTATGATTATGACAATGAACGGTGGGTAGCACGTGGAGGAAATTGATGGATGGGTGGTGGACAGCGGAAGGGATAACGATGCAGCGGCGACGTGACTAATGTGAACAGAACTTGAAACTCTAAACGACCTAGACACTAAGACCAGCAACTCGACACGACGATGCAACCGATAATTCAACTATGCAAGCAATGAAAAGAAAATTGCAAAGGCTCAGACTGGCTTGGACAAAGGATGAATAGATCTAACTCTTTTTTGTGGATTTTTCTTGACAATAGGTAAGAAAATAAATCTAATCTAGGAAAAACTGGAAATTCTCACCGAGCAACCTGAAAACTGATACCACTTGATAGAGGCGGTGGTGTCCCGATCTTTCGATGAGATGATAACTATCGATTTGGTGGAGACGACTTTGACGATCCGACTACAAACGTGCACGACGTTGCGCCTTAGCAATCGCTAAACCAATCTCCTGAGGTTACTGACGATGCTGGAAGCACGGTCAGCCTGACCACGAAGGTCTATTCCTGCAAGCAATCGAAGAACGAGCTAGAATATGATAAAGCAATCTGAATATTGCAAATAAATATGAAGTATTGATAATGGTGGGGATCCGGAAGCGGTCTTGGTCTGGTCGTTGGACACAAACGAAGTACACGAAGTTGCAATGGCTAACTTTTAACTAAACAAATCCCAAGGAAAAGCTACTAGATGGATCTACTTATATAGGAGCAAGGGGTGGCGGCCAAGGAGGTGGGAGGACGTCCCAAGGCAGCCTAAAACTAAATCTAGGTCGTACAAGGCCAATGGGCCCAAGTGGAGGTGATGTAACACCTTTGGACTTGTAGTTTGACTCGGATTCTGCTGCAGCATCAGATTGTTTCGTCCACAACTCAACGCTCCGGACGAATTTGAAAGTGATTTCAATTGGGTTGGAAAGTGCATGAAATCTAGTTTCCAACAAAAAAAGAATCGCCCAATTCGGAGTCCATATGAAAAACTTGTGTGCGTTTTGAGTTAGGTATGTCTGTGCAGTCCGAATCTGAATCCAGAACGTGAGAGACTTGGACTCTATCTTCTCTTGGGCCAAAAGTGACGTGAGAGAACTTTTTGGACAGCAAATAAACATCTCTTTCTTCCTTATCTTCATATGTGGATTGTACAAATGTCCCATACACCTGCAATTAGACAAAACACAAAAGTGTGTGAAGTATTTTTGTTCTGGATAACATAAATAGATTATTGAATAGTTTGCACTAGAAATCACCTGACAAATATGCATATATGCAATATTTTTGGTCATATCCAAGGTAGTCATGTCCTCATCATTACTAGACTTTAAAAACAAAGTATCTCAAAGTTTTGCTGGCAAATCAACGCCAACGGTGCCCTGGTGGTTGAAATTCATTCCCATTTCTTGCATGGGACCTAAGCATGCACCCAAGGACACATATTTGATTTTTCAACCAATATATATGCATTAGAGCATGTGCATGTAGTTCAAATTTGAATTATGCACATAAATGCATTAAAAACTCAATTAATGCATACAAATGTCCAAACGAACCCCGAAAAATCTCAAAAATTAACACATCACTCCTGTTGTTTTATGTTGACATGAGAAATTTTTTGAAAGCAATAAGAGGCAATGGGTATCGTTTCGTCCCCAAAGATGGGGCATTCCCTACCGAAACCATTATGCTTGTTATGAGAAGCTCTGGTTTGTGGGTAACATATCCCCCAAACCTGCCCCAAATGGGACAAAAAATTTACCACGGCATGTTGATGCCGCTCCATGATAGCATGCCAAGTTTCATGAACTTTGGACGAGCTTTGGATTTACTAGAATTTAAAAAACTGATATCTCAATGTTTGCAGCCGAGTGACCGTGGCAGGGTGTTTGACATTCATTCCCATTTCTTGCATGGGACCTAAGCATGCACCCAAGGACACATATTTGATTTTTCAACCATTTTATATGCATTAGAGCACGTGCATGTAGTTCAAATTTGAATTATGCACATAAATGCATTGAAAACTCAATTAATGCATAAAAATATCCAAACGAACCCGAAAAATCCCAAAAAATGACACAACACTCCTGTTATTCTATGTTGACACGAGAAATTTTTTGAAAGCAATAAGAGGCAATGGATATCATTTCGTCCCTAAAGGTGGGACGTTCCCTACCAAAACCATCAGGCTTGTTGTGAGAAGCTCTGGTTTCTGAGAAGCATATCCCCAAACCTGCCCCAAATGGGACAAAAAAATTACCACGGCATGTTGATGCCGCTCCATGATAGCATGCCAAGTTTCATGAATTTCAGACGAGCTTTGGATTTACTAAAATTTAAAAACCGGGTATCTCAATGTTTGCGGTCGAGTGACCGTGGCAGGGTGTTTGCCATTCATTCCCATTTCTTGCATGGGACCAAAGCATGCAACCAAGGACACATATCTGAATTTTCAACCAATTTATATACATTAGAGCATGTGCATGTAATTCAAATTTGAACTATGCACATAAATGCATTAAAAACTCAGTTAATGCATAAAAATGTCCAAACGAACCCCAAAAATTGACACAACACTCCTGTTGTTCTATGTTGACACGAGAATTTTTTTGAAAGCAATAAGAGGCAATGGATATCGTTTCGTCCCCAAAGGTAGGACGTTCCCTACCGAAACGATCAGGCTTGTTGTGAGAAGCTCTGGTTTCTGAGAAACATATCCCCAAACCTGCCCCAATTGCGACAAAAAATTTACCACGACATGTTGATGCCGCTCCATGATAGCGTGCCAAGTTTCATGAATTTCAGATGAGCTTTGGATTTACTAGAATTTAAAAACCAGATATCTCAATGTTTGCGACTGAGTGACCGTGGCAGGGTGTTTGACATTCATTCCCATTTCTTGCATGGGACCTAAGAATGCAACCAAGGACATAAATTTGAATTTTCAACCAATTTATATGCATTAGAGCATGTGCATGTAGTTCAAATTTGAATTATGCACATAAATGCATTGAAAACTCAATTAACGCATAAAAATGTCCAAACGAACCCGAAAAATCCCAAAAAATGACACAACACTCCTGTTATTCTATGTTGACACAAGAAATTTTTTGAAAGCAATAAGAGGCAATGGATATCATTCCGTCCGCAAAGGTGGGACGTTCCCTACCAAAACCATCAGGCTTGTTGTGAGAAGCATATCCCCAAACCTGCCGCTAATGGGACAAAAAATTTACCATGGCATGTTGATGCTGCTCCATGATAGCATGCCAAGTTTCATGAATTTCAGACGAGCTTTGGATTTACTAGAATTTAAAAACCAGGTATCTTAATGTTTGCGGTCGAGTGACCGTGGCAGGGTGTTTGACATTCATTCCCATTTCTTGCATGGGACCTAAGCACGCAACCAAGGACACATATCTGAATTTTCAACCAATTTATATGCATTAGACCATGTGCATGTAGTTCAAATTTGAACTATGCACATAAATGCATTAAAAACCCAGTTAATGCATAAAAATGTCCAAACGAACCCCAAAAAATCCCAAAAATTGACACAACATTCCTGTTGTTCTATGTTGACACGAGAAATTTTTTGAAAGCAAAAAGAGGCAATGGATATCGTTTCGTCCCCAAAGGTGGGATGTTCCCTACCGAAACCATCAGGCTTGTTGTGAGAAGCTCTGGTTTGTGAGAAGCGTATCCCCAAACCTGCCCCAAATGGGATAAAAAAATTACCACAACATGTTGATGCCGCTCCATGATAGCATGCCAAGTTTCATGAATTTTAGACGAGCTTTGGATTTACTAGAATTTAAAAACCAGGTATCTCAATGTTTGCGGCCGAATGACCATGGCAGGGTGTTTGACATTCATTCTCATTTCTTGCATGGGACCCAAGCATGCAACCAAGGGCACAAATTTGAATTTTCAACCAATTTATATGCATTGGAGCATGTGCATGTAGTTCAAATGTGAATTATGCACATAAATGCATTGAAAACTCAATTGATGCATAAAAATGTCCAAACGAAACACATAATCGTTCAAAGTGAATGGTCCGGCGGCACCGCACGCAAAGTTTCCCTCCACATTTCAAATTTTTTTGGCCTACGCCAAAATATCTACCCCTCCCCCTCCCCCCTTCCCCACCCCCTTTTCTCCCCGACCACAAGTCACATTTCCCCTATTTCCTCCTTCCTTCCTTCCTAAGCTATAGCCACTTCCTCGCTCTCGTTGTCTCGCATCCTACCGCTGGGGGCGCCATGGTCTTCTTCAAAGACCTCTCCAGTGGTTCCTCCTTCGGTGATGACTCCTTCACCACCCGGGTATGCCTCTCTTCTCTCTCTCGGGCTATGACTTGGAATGAAGGATTTTTACCCGGTAGTCAATTTGACTCATTTCTTCCTCTGGTAGCTCCCTAGGACCATCAGTGGCAATGAATGGAGCAGGGTGGCTGAAGATCTATCTGCTTGTTGTCACCATCAATATCCATGCGTGAAGCTAGTTGCGTTTGAATCTATGGACAGTGGGAGGAAGTTTCTGGCATGCGCAAAGAAGGTTATACCCTCTTTCGTTGTTACAAATCATTTGTTAGATGTGATTCAGACACTGTCACGGTCCCAACCCATTCATATCACACCTTCAACCAAACACATCCTAAGATAGTGTCACAGCTTGTACCTAGTATCTTAAATTGTTGCCATCTCATCAGTGGTGCCATTAGAAAATTATTTGGCACCGCTTCAGCAGTTTGTGCAGCCAACTTTGGTCCACACATCCGAGCAACCAAGCAGTAAAATACTAAATCTTTATGGCACGAAGGAACTGGGCATCGGAGCAACTACGTGCTCCGGAGTCTGGGTCCCTGATTTTTTCTGCTGCATCGGCTCGCCAGTGCAGGGCACCGGTGCGAGATGTAGCAACAGTTTTCTTTACCCTAGTTTTGGCATACATAGTGGATGGCCTTAGTGCTACTAGTTCTATGTTACTAAATTTGTGCATGTACACACCTGTTAGTATCAATTTGTTGTCATCCAAACATTGTCACTATGCTATTGCAATTATATTTACCTTCCTCATAAAATGTTCAATTTGTTATTTATTCTATATGAGTAAGAACTTGTAGCGTTATTGTAGTTAATTATAGCTTCTGATGTTCCAGAATTTGGTTGTTGTCTCAGTAGCAATTAATTCATTTGCACATTGATCTTTTTGAGAAGATATGTCATAATTAACATGTTTCTTCAGTTTTTCAAAATTAGAATTGGTGATTTTCTATGTTGCTATAACCCATTTCCCCTACAATTGTTACTGATCTAGTTTTAAATATTATAGGATGAACGAAAGTGTTCTTACTTGGAGTGGGTTGATCAAGAGTGGCCACAATCTTTGAAGATGTGCCTAGTGAAGCTCTAGAGCATGTATGAGGAAGAGAATAAATGTAGGCTTAGAGAAACTGTTGTCAACGCTGAAGAATATTTGAAGATGCGGGATAAAATGAGGAAGGTGGAGAATGAGCTCAGATTTTTAAATCAGACTTTGCTAAGATGGTGTTGGCGAATGAGGAGGCACTTTCCCAGTTGGCTAGTGCAAAACAGGTTCTTACTGAACTAAAAGCAGAGGTGGATAAGACGAGCCTGGATGATCTCGATTAGGGAAATGAATATATTGTTCTTATGAAGTTGAACTAGCTATATGTTGTACTGTGCTGTTTTCATGTAGCTATCGTACTGTGATGTTATAATATATTTATGTGCCTGATATGAAATTGGCAAACAACTGTTCGATATGAAATGTGAATTTGCGTAATACTGGAATTGTTAATTGTAAACTAATAAACCTGCTAAATGTGTCATGGACCTTTGCAAACGGTTCTAGCAGTAAAAGCGCTTGTGATGGATATCCCAATGCCACACAGTTTTCTTCATCAAATCATGTGTGATGTAGTTGATAAAAGCAAACAGTTAACCAAGGCAGACCGTGTGTGATAGTTACACCTTTCACACATGAGCCTACACATAAAACTGTGTGGGATGTACATATGAACGGAAACGTTTTCCCTGGATTGACTGCGTGGGATGTACATAAGAACAGAAACATATTCCTTGGATTGACTGTGTGTGATATACATACCTACGGAAATGTTTTTCTAGGATTCACCATGTGGGATGTACATACCTACGGAATTTTTTTCTGGGATTCACCGTGTGGGATGTACATACCTACGGAAATATTTTTCTGGGATTCATCGTGTGGGATGTACATACCTACGGAAATGATTGGGTTTCCATGCCTCGCCTGATCGCACACGGCCCCAACCTGTGTCCCAGGAGGGCCTATCCCCGACGATTTCTGGGTCGTGTGGGAAGGACCCCCTATCACCCACACTCACTTGGCGACGTTTCCAAATGCCATCGCAGAAAGGGGTTAAAAACCGTTTGTATAGCACTGACGCATACTAGTGATATTTGGATATGAGAAAGTGATTGAGGGTTTTGGAGGATATCACTAAGAATTTTGAGAAAGTAGACCATTAAGCAACATCTCATCCCCTTTAAATAGTATTCGCTTTCCAATGGACTCATTGTGATCTTGGATCACTAAAATAGAAATGAAGAGTCTTGAGCTTTTGCTAATATTTGTCCTTAGCATTTTGAGGGGTCCACATCTCTAGTCCATGCGATGCCAATCATTGAACTTTCTGAAATAATCATCTTGAAAGGATATTAGTTCAATGAGCTATATGTTGTTATGAATTACCAAAACCACCCAGGGATTAGTTGCACTTTCACATATGCAACTGATAGAGGCGAAGGTGTCCCGATGTTTTGATGAGATGGTGGCTATCATTTTCTGTGGGAGTCGACCTTGACGATCCGACTACGAACGTGTGAGACGTCGCGCCTTAGCAATCCTAAACCAACTTCCGAGGGGTTATTGACCACGTCGGAGCACGATCAACCTGACCACGAGGGTCTGTTTCCTGCGAGTAAACGAAGAACAATCAAGAAACTGATATTGCAATCTGGATATTGCGAATATAAGAGGAAAGCTTTATTAATGATGGTGGGGTTCTGTGATGTCTTGATCTGGTCGTTGAACACAAACGAAGTACGTGAAGTTGCAGCTATGGCGAACATTTAATCTAAACAAAACCCAAAGTCTAAACAATGCCCTAAGGGCTGTATATATGGAGGAGGGAGGGGGGAATTTCGTGGCCCTTGGAGGAGGGGTCCGAAACCAACCATAACTCTTGTTTCCCCACACATACGGACTCTAAAAACAGCCTATAATCATGTATTTCGAAATTACATGGCCTCTGGACGAAATTTATGAAGTGGCATCTTGTATTTTTCGTCCAAGGCTTCATGCACTCATTATGGTGGCTTCAAAGGCCTGGAATCATCACTTGTAACTCCGTTCTTGTTCCCCTTGCACATGCCATCATCTCCATGCTTGAACTTGCTCCAAGGTTCGTCTGTCTTGTCCAAGCTAGGCCCTTCATTCGTAAGCAAAACAAATGTATCCAATTTAGGCAGCACCATATTCTCATCAACATTAGAATCGTTAACAAGAAACGGAAGTACCTGGTAATTTAATTCGCGTGCGCGAGCTCTAGTAATTGGTCTAGTATGTATAGCAGCAGGGGATGCGGGTGTAACAATGGTATTGATGTGCTCATCATCATCCCCTTCTTGAAATGAAGTCGTCCTCGACGGAAGCTCATCTTCCTCACCCAAATAAGGCTTCAAATCTGCAATGTTAAAAGTGGCACTAACCCCAAAATTAGGAGGCAGCTCAAGTTTATATGCATTATCATTTATTTTCTCTAACACCTTAAAAGGACCATCAGCATGTGGCATTAGCTTTGAATTGCGCAAATTAGGAAATCTATCCTTACGCAAATGTAACCAAACAAGATCTCCAGGTGCTAACACAACATGTTTTCTACCCTTATCTCCAACAAGTTTATATTTAGCATTCATACACTCAATGTTTTCCTTAGTTAACTCATGCATTTTTAAAATCAATTCAACATGTTCTTTAGCATCAAAATTAACCTTCTGCGAAGATGGAAGAGGCAACAAATCAATAGGTGCACGAGGTAGGAAACCATACACAATTTCAAAAGGGCACATCTTAGTAGTAGAATGCAATGAACAATTATAAGCAAATTCAATATGAGGCAAGCATTCTTCCCACATTTTCTTATTATTCTTCAAAACAGCCCTAAACATAGTAGACAATGTTCTATTGACTACTTTAGTTTGTTCTTCAGTTTGGGGGTGACAAGTAGTACTAAAAAGCAGTTTAGTCCCCAACTTAGCTCATAAACATCTCCAAAAGTGGCTAAGAAATTTAGTATCACGATCTGAAACAATAGTATTTGCCACACCATGCAAGCGAATAATTTCATGAAAGAACAAATCAGCAACATTAACAGCATGATCGCTTTTATGACATGGTATAAAGTGTGCCATTTTCGAGAATCTATCCACGGCAACAAATATGCTATCCCTCCCCCTCTTTGTTCGAGGTAAACCTAAAACAAAATCCGTAGATATATCCTCCCAAGGAACACCAGGTACAGGCAAAGGCATATATAAACCATAAGGTTTGAGTCGTGACTTAGCTTTTTGACATGTAGTGCAGCGAGCAACAAAACACTCAACATCCCGTCTCATCTTTGGCCAAAAGAAATGTGTGGCAAGTACGTCCATCGTCTTCTTCATGCCAAAGTGTCCCATTAATCCTCCTCCATGCGCCTCCTGCAACAACAAAAGATGAACGGAGCTAGCTGGAATGCATAGCTTGTTAGCACGGAACACAAATCCATCATTAACGACGAACTTGTTCCATGTTCTTCCTTCTTTACAATTCTGCATTACACCTTTAAAATCAGATCATGCACATATTGATCTTTGATGGTCTCCAAACCAAATATTTTGAAGTCAAGTTGTGAAAGCATAGTATAGCGACGAGACAATGCATCAGCAATAACACTTTCTTTACCATTCTTGTGTTTAATGGCATAAGGGAAAGTCTCAATGAATTCAACCCATTTAGTATGTCTACGATTCACTTTAGCTTGACTTTTAATATGTTTCAACGATTCATGATTAGAATGTATAACAAATTCTTTGGGCCATAAATAATGTTGCCATGTTTCTAAAGTCCGAACAAGAGCATATAATTCTTTATCATAAGTAGAATAATTCAGACTAGGCCCACTCAATTTTTCAGAAAAGTATGCAACAGGTTTGCAATCTTGTAATAACACACCTCCTAATCCAATTCCACTAGCATCACATTCAAGCTCAAAAGTTTTATTAAAATCAGGAAGTTGGAGTAAAGGAGCATGTGTCAACTTATCTTTCAATACCGTGAAGGCTTCTTCCTATGCGGTACCCCAAACGAAAGGTACATCCTTCTTTGTAAGCTCATTGAGAGGTGCAACAATGGTGCTGAAATCTCTCACAAAACGCCTATAGAATCCAGCGAGGCTAAGGAAACTCCTCACTTGTGTGACCGTTTTCGGTTGCGGCCAACTCTCAATAGTTTCAATCTTGGCTTTATCAACTTCAATCCCTGTGGAGTAACAACATAGCCAAGAAAAGATACTTGGTCGGTGAAGAAGGTGCACTTCCCAAGGTTACCAAACAAATGTGCATCACGTAGAGCAATAAAAACAACACGTAAATGTTCCAAATGTTCCTCCGAAGATCTCCTATAAATCAGTATATCATCAAAATAGACTACCACAAATCGTCCAATGAAAGCACGTAAAACTTCGTTCATTAATCTCATGAAAGTACTAGGTGCATCAGTTAACCCAAAAGGCATGACTAACCACTCATATAATCCAAACTTAGTTTTAAATGCTGTTTTCCATTCATCTCCCAATTTCATACGAATTTGATGGTATCCACTACGCAAATCCACTTTGGAAAATATTGTAGAGCTACTAAATTCATCAAGCATGTCATCTAGCCTAGGAATAGGATTACGATAACAAATAGTAATATTATTAATGCCTCTACAATCAACACACATACGCGACGTACCATCCTTTTTTGGCACTAGAATAATAGGAACAACACAAGGACTAAGAGATTCACGTATATAACCTTTGTCGAGCAGCTCCTTTACTTGACGCATAATCTCCTTCGTCTCCTCTGGATTGGTACGGTATGGCGCACGGTTAGGCAGCGAAGCTCCAGGAATTAAGTCAAGTTGATGCTCGATCCCTCTAATATGTGGTAATCCGGTGGCACGTCTTGTGGAAAGACGTCAGCGAACTCCTGCAAAATGTTAGTGACAGTAGGAGGCAAAGAGGAAGGTACATCCTCGAAAGAAAATAACGCCTCTTTGCACACAAAAGTATAACAAACAGATTTCCTAAAATCTAGATCATCAATATCAGATTTGGTGGCAAGTAAACATGCACTTTTCAATTTAATTTTAGAAGCAACACTAGATGGTTTATTATTAGGCTTCATTCGTTGCTCAAATTCTTTTGCCACAATCTGATTTTCACTCTTATGTTTCTCCTCTTTTGCTTTATTAGCTCTATTAATATCATCTTTCAAAATGGAATCAGGGGTCATAGGAAGCAAAGTAATATTATTGTCCTTATGAACAAGAGTATATTGATTGTTTCTACCATGGTGTACAGAATTTTTATTAAATTGCCATGGTCTACCAAGTAATAATGAACATGCCTGCATGGGTACCACATCACAATCAACAAAATCAGCATATGTAGAGATACTAAAATGCACATGAACAATACGTGTTACCTTAACCTTGCCGCTGTTGTTGAACCATTGGATGTAGTAAGGATGTGGACGTGGTCTTGTGGAGAGATAGCTTCTCCACCATCTCCATGCTAGCCAAGTTGTTGCAGCTCCCTCCATCTATGATGACGCGAACATAACGTTCCTTCATAACTCCCTTTGTATGGAACAAATTATGCCTCTGATTTTGCTCAGCTTGTGTAACCTGCACACTCAAAACACGTTGAGAAACTAAACATTCATACCTGTCAGCATCTTCAGCGGCCATGTATTGCGTCTCATGATCAGAATCATATCCACCGTGTTCTTCACTTGTAATAAGAGCCAAACTCTCCTCATCATAGTTACTAGCGGACTCATACCCACCATCCTCAATAACAATCATCACACGCTTAGATAGGCATTATCTCGCATAATGACCTACACCCTTGCAACGATGACAAATAATATCATGTGTTTTCCCTGTTGATGCCATGGATGAAGTAGAGCTCTGTGCAGGCCCAGAAGGTGTGCACTCGGCAGATAGTGGTGGTTGTGCCTACTTTCTTGTATCATGGTTGGCGGTGGCAGCTGACGGAGGCACCGGTGCATCAGAACGTGTGGAAGTAGAGGATGCACGCGGTGTCCATGATGAAGGTCGACCTGCAAAAAAGTTAGTTCGCGCCAATGCTTGTCGATCCTGCACTTCACGTTCAGATTTGCAAGCAAGATGGAATAAACGAGTGATATTATTATATTCCTTATACTCTAGAATGGTTTGAATCTCTATTTAATCCACCAATAAAATGTGCAAGCATAGCTTCATTATCCTCAATAATACCACATCAAATCATGCCAGTTTGTAATTCCTGATAATATTATTCTACAATTTTTTCCTTGTCTCAAACGCTGCAATTTTTGAAGCAATTCACGTTGATAATATGGTGGAACCCAGCGAGTACGCATATCATTTTTCAAAGCAGCCCAAGTAGCCAGAATAGGATATAATCTACAATGTTTAGACCACCAAACACATGCAAAACTAGTGAAAGCACAAACAGCAGTAGGAACACGTCGCTCCTCAGGATATTGCAAACATGTAAAACGTTGTTCAGTTTCTAACTCCCAAGTAAGATATATATCAGGAACATATCTACCCTCAAATGGTGGAATATTCAATTTTAGTTTAGGAAGATGGTCATGATCTCATACCTCAGGTGGTGGTGCAGCCCTACCGTTGCGATGATATGCATGAGGATGACCTGGTGGCGGTGGTGCTGGTGGTTGCACGTAGTTCTGAGTTTGATCAACCTCATCCTCGTAATGGTCCTCCACCTCTACAGTAGCAGCAGGAACTACAGAAGCATCAACAGCGGCACCAGAATTTTGACCAGGCTCAAGGGGAACGCGCAGTGCTCATCCCACTTGATTTGGAAGGCGACGTTGTTGTAGAGGTGCGACAGGTGCAGCCGGCGAAGGTGGTGGAAAACGCGCAAGCAATTCAGTAAACTTGTTATCGAGCTTTGTTTCGAACGTCTTATCCATGCCATCTAACTTCTCCGTGGCCTCTTCAAATCTGTTTTGCACATCTTGCACCTGTCCACTCATCATTTGCTGAAACTTATCATGAAGCTCCTTGTTCGTCAAGTTCTCCCAGTCCATCTCGTCGGCTTGTGATTCTGTCATGGTTAGCAGCAATAGAAACACACAAGAATATGATCCTATAGACTACTAACAAGAGGTGGTGGTGGGTGTCACAAATCCGTCAAGCAAATCTCAAATTCTTACCAGTTCTTACCCAATAGCAGGCGGTGATCGACAACCGTTGTAGTCAAAACTCTCAAAGTTTGGATAAAGCGATTACCAGGGAGAGTCAAATGCACGACGTAGATGTATGTGGAGCTTGGAAGGCTTATAATATGGTAGCAAAAAAGGCCAGCAATAATCAATTCAGAGATGCAAAGTTGAATGAACGATCAACGACAGTACTGTGTTGGTCCTAGGCTAGACCGTACTAGAGACGCGAGCCCAGAACATGAACAAAATCACGACGCGACACGTAAACAAGGGAAAATCACACTCTGGAAAAAACCGCTCTGTTTTTTTGGCGCTCTTTTTTTTGCGCTCCTCTTTTTTTGCGAAAAATCACTATAATGGCGAGTGCCTCAAAACTCTTCCCAGGTCAAAATGACAGAATGGGCACGGAATTTTTTGAATATTTTTTTCAGAAATCAGGGCAGCGACGATGAAAAAGTGTGACAAAAAATCACTATGATGGCACATAGCTCAAAAGACTCAGAAAGGCCTAAAAATAGGATAGGGAAAAATATTTTTGCCTGCGAAAATTTTGGCCTAAAAACTGCCCGAGGGTCTCCAGACTCTTTTTTTCCGAAACCTACTCAGGCAAGGAAACACGAATCAGAAATTAGAAGGATCTCCAAAACAAACCTAATATGAAAGGAACTCGGATTGGCGGTGGATATATGGTGGTAGGATATGGCAGCGAAGGTTGTATATGGTAGCGATGGTGGTATATGGATACGGATTGGTGGTGGTATATGGATACAGATCAGTGGCGGATAAGCGGTGGTGGAAGATCGGTGATGATGGTGCAGCGGCGGCATGACAACTTATGACCATAACTCAAAACTCTAAAAGACTAGACGCTAAGACTAGCAACTAGACACGACGATGCAACCGCAAATTCAACAAAGCAAAAAACCCTAAAAAGATTATGCAAAGGCTCAGATTGCTTCGGATATGATGAACTAACCCTAATTTTTTGTGGCTTTTTCGTGGACTGTAGGTATGAAGAACAGACTCGATCTAAACTATGAAAAACTGTAAAATCTCACCGAGCAACCGGGAAATCTAATACCACTTGATAGAGGCGAAGGTGTCCCGATGTTTCGATGAGATGGTGGCTATTGCTTTCTATGGGAGTCGACCTTGACGATCCGACTACGAACGTGTGAGACGTCGCGCCTTAGCAATCGCTAAACCAACTTCCGAGGGGTTATTGACCACGCCGGAGCACGATCAACCTGACCATGAGGATCTGTTTCCTGCAAGCAAACGAAGAACAAGTAAGAAACTGAGATTGCAATCTGGATATTGCGAATATAAGAGGAAAGCTTTATTAATGCCGGTGGGGTTCTGTGACATCTTGGTCCGGTCGTTGAACACAAACAAAGTATGTGAAGTTTTAATCTAAACAAAACCCAAAGTCTAAACGATGCCCTAAGGGCTGTATATATGGAGGAGAGAGGGGGGAATTTCGTGGCCCTTGGAGGAGGGGTCCGAAACCAACCCTAACTCTTGTTTCCCCACACACACGGACTCTAAAAACAACCTATAATCATGTATTTCGAAATTACATGGCCTCTGGACGAAATTTATGAAGTGGCATCTTGTATATTTCGACCAAGGTTTCATGCACTCATTATGGTGGCTTCAAAGTCCTGGAATCATCACTTGTAACTCCGTTCTTGTTCCCCTTGCGCATGCCATCATCTCCATGCTTCAACTTGCTCCAAGGTTCATCTGTCTTGTCATGGCTAGGACCTTCATTTGTAAGCAAAACAAATGTATCCAATTTAGGAAGCACCATATTCTCATCAACCCTTAGAATCGTTACCAAGAAACGGAAGTACCTGGTAATTCAATTCGTGTGCGCGAGTTCTAGTAATTGGTCCAGTATGTATAGCAGCAAGGGCTGTGGGTGTAACAATGGTATTGATGTCCTCATCAGCAACTCTTTTTTGCAATCAAAATAAAGCAAACGCAAAAGATAATGAATCAATTAATAGGATTCGTAATTATTTGGGGGTATGAGTACTTATGGCCTCGCAGATGCATAATAATTTGTGGTACTTGGTCAGCTACTGCGGGCAGTTTGAGGACCGTCTCAAATAGCGTTGGTTCTTGTCAAAATTTCAGCATATATGTGAATATTAAATCGACCCCACATACCAAAAGAAATTAGGAAAAACACTAAGGCTGCAGTGCGGCTCCCGTGTGATGCAGAGCATCCTTCGATCATCCCCATGGACTCTACACCAACACATCAAGCACCACGCGGCCCTATGACAAGAGCTCGAGCACACGCCATCGAAACTGACGTGAACTCGCTCCTACTCGAGATCGATATGGATATACATGGAACTTGGATGCCACCTCACCAAAACATACCATGTGTCATTAGGTACAAAGACCAACGCAACCAAGAAGATAAGGGTGTAACGCCCCGAGACCGACGTGCCAGGTGTCGTCCAGTTATTCGCTGTGTTGCCTTGTCATGTGCCCGCATGTCATGCATTTCATATCATGTAATCATGTGCATTTCATTTGCATACGTGTTCGTCTCATGCATCCGAGCATTTTCCCCGTTCTCCGTTTTGTAATACGGCGCTCCTATGTCACCCGGTGTCCCTTTCTACCTCTTTTCGTGTGCGGGTGTTAAACATTTTTGGATTGGACCGAGACTTGTCATGCGGCCTTGGTTCACTACCGGTAGACCGCCTGTCAAGTTTCGTGCCATTTGGACTTCGTTTGATACTCCAACGGTTAACCGAGGGACCAAAAAGGCCTCGTGTGTGTTGCAGCCCAACACCCCTCCAAAGTGGCCCAAAACCCACCTAAACCTCCTCCATCATCTAGATCGTTCGATCATGATCGCGTGGCCACAAACCGCACCTCATTTGGACTCTCTTAGCTCCCTCTACCTCTATTTATAGACCCCCATTTCAAAATCCGTGCGAAACCCTAATCCTCTTCCCCTCTCGCCCGCCGGACACGTCCGTCCCAGACAGACGAATTCGCGCCGCCGCCCCGCCCCAGTGGCGTAGTGCCACGTGGCGCCGCAGACCCATCGCCGCCGCCGGCCCGGGAAGCCCGAGCCAGGCCCCCGCGGCCCAGTTCGCCGCTGCCTCGCCCGACAGGCGCCCACCCGCGGCCGCCCGCCTCGCCGTCGCCGGACCTCCGCCAGGCCTCCTCTCGCACC
>NC_057797.1:346795696-346811168 GCF_018294505.1 Triticum aestivum | reverse complement strand
TCCGGCGCCGTCCCGCGCCATCGCGCCTCGCTGGACCTCCGCTGCGCCTCCTCCTTGGCGCCCTCGTCCTCTCCGGCGGCTCCAAGTCCAACTCCGGTGCCGACGAACCTCAGGAGGCGTGATGAACAGTGATTCCGGCGAGATCTAGATCCAGATCCAAATTCTCGGTTGACCTTTTCCCTCCTAACCCTAATTATTTTGCAATCTTTGATGCATCATAACTTCCTCATCGTAGCTCCGATTCGTGCGTGTAGCATATCAAAATGTTCGTCTCGACGAGTACATCATTTCATCTCATTGCATCATTTTCATTTGAGCTCATCTTGATGCCCGAAATGCTGTTGGAAGAGGGCTATGTGATGATTGTTTCAGATCTGTTTCAGCAAATGCCCTTTTGTCATTTTTGCCATGATTAATGTGTGTATGCTATGATCCTGAGCCCTACATGTGTTTTGATGAATGCCATGCCATCTTTACAGGGGTGTATGCCATGTATTTTTGTGATTTTTGTGGTGACTAGCACAAGCATGCAAAGTAGCTTACTCAATGATGCTGATTTCAGGGACTTAGATTTTCACTAAGCCCTTGCCCTGTCATTATTTTTATGCCATATGTTCATGTTGTTTCCTAGTGATCCGTGCCTCTTTTGAGCATGATCAGTAAGGATGTTTTGTAGATATTGTTGTGCTCTATCCATCCATGTCTTTGTTTGAAATTATGGAGCATCCTAGATTGAGTCAATCGAGCTCTACTTTTGCTATAAAATGTTCCTGGCAGATTGTTAACATGTTTAGCAATTTTGCCGAGCTTGTTGTTGTTGATCCATGCATGCTATGTTGTTGTTCTTGCCATGTCTAGCTTCCATGCCATGTTTACTTGCTGGGTGAATACTTAGTTTGTCATGCAATGCCTTGTAGTGAGTGCATAGAGCTCGTAAACATGCCTACTCGTTATCTGTTTTGCCATGCTCCAGTTTTTCACTAATTCTGAATCTGTTATCGTTAATTGCTATGTTCACGTGGTTGCAATTGTATTTGCTGATCCCTTTTGGCTTATGGTCAGTAAGGGACTTTTGTCGTATGCTTTGAGTAGCTTCATACCATGCCTTGCTTTGCCATGATATGTTCCTATAGAATGTAGTTTTCGTGCTCTAAACATTGCTTCCTGATGATAAATTCCTGTCATGCTGTTAATTTCACTAAGTCTGAAACCTGTTATCTTTTGCACTTTTGCCATGCTTGTTTGAGCCCACTATCGAGTGAATTAGCCGTAGATCAGTGTTCATCCTTTGTTAAGCTTATTGAGTGGGTCCCTGCCATATATTTTGTTGTCATGTTGGAGTGCTGTAGCATGTTGTTCTTGATGCATTTAGAAGGCTACTTGTTGTTCGGTGCCATATTTGCTTTGCTTGCCATTTCCAAACCGTGCATCCGATTCCGGTGTTCTTTATATCGATTTCAACCGAAATCAACTCCTCTTTCCAGTGGCACTCTTGGTTTTCCAAGTTGAGGCCAGGTCCAATCATTCCTTTCCAAATCATGCATATGCACCGCATCCCGCATATCATGCCATGTTCATGTGTTGGTTGTTTACTATGTTGTGTGCTTCTTTCCGGTGTTGCTTCTTCGGGTTGGTTCCGATAACTCCGCGTTTGTGAGGAACCGTTCGACTACATCCGTTTGTCTTCTTCATGGACTCGTTCTTCTCCCTTGCGGTATTTCAGGCAAGATGACCATACCCTCGAAATCACTTCTATCTTTGCTTGCTAGTTGCTCGCTCTTTTGCTATGCCTATGCTGCGATACCTACCACGTGCTTATCATGCCTCCCATATTGCTAAGCCAAGCCTCTAACCCACCTTGTCCTAGCAAACCGTTGTTTGGTTATGTTACCGCTTTGCTCAGCCCCTCTTATAGCGTTGTTAGTTGCAGGTGAATATTGGAGTTTGTTCCTTATTGGAACATGGATATTTTGTTGGGATATCACAATATCTATTATTTAATTAATGCATCTATATACTTGGTAAAGGGTGGAAGGCTCGGCCTTATGCCTGGTGTTTTGTTCCACTCTTGCCGCCCTAGTTTCCGTCATATCGGTGTTATGTTCCCGGATTTTGCGTTCCTTACACGGTTGGGTTATAATGGGAACCCCTTGACAGTTCGCTTTGAATGAAACTCCTCCAGCAAGGCCCAACCTTGGTTTTACCATTCGCCACCTAGCCTTTTTTCCCCTTGGGAGTCGCGCTCTCGAGGGTCATCTTTATTTTAACCCCCCCGGGCCAGTGCTCCTCTAAGTGTTGGTCCAACCTGTCAGCCGCTGGTGGCCACCAGGGGCAACTCTGGGTTGGCCTACCGGAAGTTTGGACAATCCGGTGTGCCCTAAGAACGAGATATGTGCAGCTCATATCGGGATTTGTCGGCACATTCGGGTGGCTTTGTTGGACTTGTTTTACCATTGTCGAGGATGTCTTGTAACCGGGATGCCAAGTCTGATCGGATTGTCTTGGGAGAAGGAACATCCTTCATTGACCGTGAGAGCTTGTGATGGGCTAAGTTGGGACTCCCCTATAGGGTTTGAACTTTCGAAAGCCATGCCCACGGTTATGGGCAGATGGGAATTTGTTAATGTCTGGTTGTAGAAAACCTGAAACTTAACTTAATTAAAATACATCAACAGCATGTGTAGCCGTGATGGTCTCTTCTCGGCGGGGTCCGAGAAGTGAACACGGTGTTGGAATAATGTTTGACGTAGGTTGTTATAGGATCACTTATTGATAATAGTTCATCGACCGTGCCTTGCCTTCTCTTCTCGCTCTTATTTGCATATGTTAGCCACCATATATGCTAGTGCTTGCTGCAGCTCCACCTCATACCTTTTACCTACCCATAAGCTTAAATAGTCTTGATCGCGAGGGTGTGAGATTGCTGAGTCCCCGTGACTCATAGATACTTCCAAAACCAGCTTGCAGGTGCCGAGGATACCGTGCAGATGACGCATCCAAGCTCAAAGAGGAGCTCTATGAAGATCTTGTCCTTTGTGTTGTTTCGTTCTAGTCGATCAGTAGTGGAGCCCAATTGGGGTCGATCGGGGATCTGTGTAGCACTTGGGGTAGTCTTCTTTTATTTTGGGTTCCATAGTCGGACCTTGTTTGTATCTAAATGATGTAATGCTTTATTCATGTATTGTGTGAAGTGGCGATTGTAAGCCAACTATGTATCTCTTTCCCTTATGTATTACATGGGTTGTGTGAAGATTACCTCACTTGCGACATTGCTTTCAATGCGGTTATGCCTCTAAGTCGTGCTTCGACACGTGGGAGATATAGTCGCATCGAGGGCGTTACAAAGGGACACCCCAAAGGAGTAGGAGAAGCACCCAAAGGCCACAAGGAAGGAGAAGGAGTCCAAGAAGATGAAGACAACAGGTCCCACGCGACCCCGTGCGCACGGGCCATCCAGGCACCGTGTCCACGGGCCTTCCAGGAGGCTTTTGTAACTAAGACGCGCACCCCGTGTGCACGATCTCCAGACCCCGTGTGCATGGGCCCTCGCTGCCGTAGCAGCCACTATAAAAAAAGACACATCCATGACATTATGGCCCGAATGAATTTTTTTCTGTCATGCTTATGACACTTCTATGATGATAATTGTGACAAAACACGTATCATCATAGATGTGGTGGGATCCTACTTATATGACAAAAAATAATGACAAAAATGGGCTTTTCGTCCTGGGCGGGCTGGAGACGCACCTGAATGACATTCTTTGGGCCGTCCATGACAGAAAAAATCATGGTAGAAGCAAGGGCGAGGAAAATATCGGGGAGTTCCCGGTTATGGTGGGTAGCCGGGTGTTAGGACCCCGATCCTAAGTCACACCGATCTAGCATGTAACACATCATATCACATTGCGGCCTGACGCACGGTATTCCCATGGCTGCAGCCTTACCTTGGACGGGACCCATTGCACCTTTTGGCTCACATATATGACTGTGTCGCTAGCATCCATATGACAGAGAACCCGGGACGATATGACTAGTCATAAACCCAACATGGTGCAAACTTACAGGGACAGTCATACATGACCCAACAATGCACGTGTCTGTCATCAACATGTGCAACCGAGTCATAGCAAGCTACAAGGACTCCAGTGAAACACCGCATGACATTTCCCCGAAGGGACATGCACAGGAGCAAAGAAGGACACATGCCGATCATCCCATGTGTTCTGGAGAAGTAGTGTGCTACCATGGCTTAGTGGAAGCACCAGGAGACATTTCCCCATAAGAGAGGCTACCAAGAATAAACAACTAGGCGTCGAATCCCACACATACCAAGCATTTCAATAACATACACACAATATGCTCGATATGTGTAAATACAACATGGTATCACACAAAACCCTACGACTCAAAGTATTTATTCAATAGGCTCCGAGGAGCCATATATTACAAACATGGGTCTCATGACCCAGCATTCAAGTCATACAAGCAACAAGCACATGCAGAAGCATAAACATGTCTGAGTACATACATCTAAAAAGAAAGAAGACTAGAAAGCCTGTCTATCTACAAGACCCTCCAAAGGAGCCAGACCTCTGTTTGGGATTCCCAAGCTAATTGTCGAAGCCCACGTAGAAGTACTAGTGAGACTAAATTCTCTATGCGAAAACATAAATTGAGCAAACATGAGTACAAATGTACCCAACAAGACTTACATCAAAACTTGCTACACCTGCATCAGTATCAACAAGGGGTGGTGGAGTTTAACTATAGCAAGCCAGCTTTGACTCGGTGGCTATCTTATACTACGACTACCAGTATTTTCATTGAGGCGAGAAAGCACACACGAGTCCACATATTCACCAGATTAATACACCACTATGGATCCGCTCCCATCTCCATACGAGAAAGACATCCATAGCACTCACACTTATCTTGCGCATTTTAGAGTATCCACTTCCAGTTATCTACTAACAATGTAAGCATTCCAAGTAGTCCATATCCACAGACGCGACTATTAATAGATCATTTATAACCCTGCAGGGGTGTACTTCTTCACACACACTCTCACCACTTACTGCCATTTACACGACATGTACTCGGCAACCTTCAAGCGGAAACCCAGCGAGGGTGTCGGCCACGACCTGACTAACCACACGCGACTCTAGTCTAGGTTTATCGCCTATTTGAGTTCCATCTACAAGGAAATCCGGCTGGGGTTTCCACTATGGCCCCAAACAATGTGAGCAGGGTTCCCAAGCCCATGATCCGGGTGACACTTGGTACACCGTGCCACTGTGCCTAGTCTGTCCCAAGCCCACCTAGCCGGGTGCCACTTGGTAGACTACTAACACAACCTACAAACACCAAAAACTAGTTGTAACTCCTGGACAGAGATCAAGGCGATTAATAAGTCGATAGAGCTTGGAGTGCCCAGAGCCCAATGTGTGGTAGTAACTGTCTTAGATCACAAACACGGAACTCAGTTCATGAGGACTATTTCAATGAGATAACCCACCATGTACTCCTACATGGCCTCTCATCGCTAACTTTACCAAATCATGTTCACACACTTAGCTCTCAACAGTAGGACATGCTCATCACCATCCCAATCCATCCCAGATGGATCAGACCTGACACAACTCATAGTAGGCATAATAAAGCAAGCATGAATGAGTAGGCACATCATGGCTCAAACAACTCCTACTCATGCTAGTGGGTTTCAACTATTTACTGTGGCCAAGACATGTCACGCAAAGGAATGGGGTTCAACTACCGCAACATGTAACAGTTGAATCATTGCTGTCCTAATGCAGTAAAAGAGAGCAGGAGCGAGAGAGTGGGATTGTATTAGAGTGATCAATGGGGTATGCTTGCCTAGCACTTCTGAAGATAGAATTGAGTCCTCATCAGTGACATCGATCTCAACGCCGTAACAACGTCTACTGAGAGGGAACAATTACCGACAACAGAGAGAAAATACAATCAATGCAATGCAACAATATGATGCATGATCATAACATGGCAACATGCTATTGATTGAGCTAATGCAACTAGCAACAAGTTAAATGAAGTTGGTTTGAACTCAAGGTTCAAAATCAAACTCCATATGTGACATTTAAAATGCCATTTAATTAATTTGACCTTATGAGCAGGTATAAGTTGTTCAAACATGCATGAAAGTGCCATAAAAAGATTCTTCATATTTTTCTGATAATTTTTCATATATAAATGATTTCATTAGGAGCTATGGTTGATTTTATATGAATTTTTGAAGTTTGTGACAATTTCTGGAATTCATAAATCATTTTCTGATTTATTTAAATTCCAGAAAAACATTTATTGCGTCAGCATTGTGCAAGGATGACATCAGTAGGTTAACTGTCCGTCCAGGTCAAACCTGACTAGTGGGTCCCACTGGTCGGTGACCCACCCCACTAACAGAGGTTGTTAGTGCTAATTATCTAGTTAGCAAGCACATGGCCTATGTGTTAGTGACACATTATACTAATCACGGTAGTTAGCACTAACCATAACCCTAAACCGGATTTAGTCAGAGATCGACCCCACATGTCATGGACACAGGAGGGTCAAACACGGTCAACCGAGGTCAAAATCGCCGAAGTTGACCCGCAACTTGTCGCTGGCGAAGCCAGAGACGGCGGAGGTGCTCGGAAAACGTCCTCCAACGACCAAATGAGCGGCGAAGGGGCTCTACGCAGTGCTGGGACTCGCGCGCATCCAACACGGCAAGCAGCGACAGCTGGAGTGGACCAAGCTCGCCGGAAACGAGCTCGTGGCGTCGGCCGGAGTTTGGGTGAGCTTGGGGTCATCGTTATGCTGCACGGCAGGGGGCGGAGGAGTGCTACGGGCTCCTGGTGATGCACTAAGCGCGGTGACGTGCTCAGTTTCGAGCTCTGGTTGATGCGGCCATGGCGACGACATGGCTGGCGGAGCCAAGCTCTGGGCCACGGTGGCAAGTGGGGTTAGAGAGTGACTCGAACGACACGACTAGGGGGGAAGAGAGAGGAGCTCACAGCGGTTGCGACAGAGACCTCAGCGATCTCGAGGAGGGGCTAGTGATGGCAGGTGGTTGCCGACGACCTCGGCGGCTGAAGCTTGGAGACGAGGTCGGGGAAGTCGCTGTGGGGCATGCCCGGTTACTTGGATCGGTGAGGATGTTGAAGACGAGGTGGCGGGGCTCTTGGACAGTTCGAGGGGGCGAGGGAAAACGGTGGCGATGGCTATGGTGAGTGGCGGTGACAACCGCGCTAGGTGGTGCTGCGGGAAGAGAGCATAGGAGGGGAAGGAGCAGAGGGAGAGTTCGAGGGGGTTCAGGCGGTTTCGTGGTGATACATCCATTTTGCATCATGCTTTTATATTGGTATTTATTGCATCATGGGTTGTAATTACACATTATGGCACAATACTTATGCCTTTTCTCTCTTATTTCACAAGGTTTATACAAAGAGGGAGAATGTCGACAACTGGAATTCTGGACTGGAAAAGGAGAAAATCCGAGAGAACTATTCTGCACAACTCCAAAAGTCCTGAAACTTCACAGAGAATTATTTTGGAATATATAAAAAATTGGGCAAAGAAAGCACTAGGGGGGACCCACCAGACAACCACAAGGGTGGGTGCGCTCCCTACCCCCCCTAGGCGCGCCCCCTACCTTGCCGCCCACCTGGCAGGCCCCGGTGCCCATCTTTAGCTATATGAAGTGTTTTTACCTGAAAAAATAAAGATGAAGCTTTCAGAACGAAGCATCGACATCTCGAGGTGGAACTTGGGCAGAACTAATCTAGGGCTCCGACGGAGCTGTTCTATCAGGGAAACCTCCCTCCCGGAGGGGGAAATCAAAGCCATCGTCATCACCAATGATCCTCTCATCGAGAGGGGGTCAATCTCCATCAACATATTCACCAGCACCATCTCCTCTCAAACCCTAGTTCATCTCTTGTATCCAATCTTTGTCTCAAAACCTCAGATTGGTACCTGTGGGTTGCTAGTAGTGTTGATTACTCCTTGTAGTTGACGCTAGTTGGTTTATTTGATGGAAGATCATATGTTCATATCCTTAATTCTATTCAATATCCCTCTGATTATGAACATGAATATTCTTTGTGAGTAGTTACGTTTGTTCCTGAGGATATGGGAGAAGTCTTGTTATAAGTAATCATGTGAATTTGGTATTCGTTCGATATTTTGATGAGATGTATGTTGTCTCTCCTCTACTGGTGTTATGTGAATGTCGACTACATGCCACTTGACCATTTTTTGGGCCTAGGGGAAGGCATTGGGAAGTAATAAGTATACAATGGGTTTCTAGAGTGACAGAATATTAAACCCTAGTTTATGTGTTGCTTCATAAGGGGCTGATTTGGATTCATATGTTTCATGCTATGGTTAGATTTATCTTAATTCTTCTTTCGTAGTTGCAGATGCTTGCGAGAGGAGTTAATCATAAGTGGGAGGCTTTTCCAAGCAAGGACAACACCCAAGCACCAGTCCACCCACATATCAAATTATCAAAGTAATGAACGCGAATCATATGAGCATGATGAAAACTAGCTTGACAGTAATTCCCATGTGTCCTCGGGAGCACCCCCTACCACCCTGGGCGCACCCCTACCTTGCCGCCCACCTGGTAGCCCCCCGGTTCCCATCTTCTACTATATGAAGGGTTTTTACCTAAAAAAATAAAGATGAAGCTTTCAGGACGAAGCGCCACCGTCTCGAGGCGGAACATGGGTAGAACCAATCTAGGGCTCCGGCGGAGCTGTTCTGTCGGGGAAACTTCCCTCCCGGAGGGGGAAATCAAAGCCATCGTCATCATGAACGATCCTATCATCAAGAGGGGGTTAATCTCCATCAACATATTCACCAGCACCATCTCCTCTCAAACCCTAGTTCATCTCTTGTATCCGATCTTTGTCTCAAAACCTCAGATTGGTACCTGTCGGTTGCTACTAGTGTTGATTACTCCTTGTAGTTGATGCTAGTTGGTTTATTCGGTGGATCATATGTTTAGATCCTTAATGCTATTCAATACCCCTCTGATTATGAACATGGATATGCCTTGTGAGTAGTTACGTTTGTTCCTGAGGACATGGGAGAAGTCTTGTTATAAGTAATCATGTGAATTTGGTATTCGTTCGATATTTTGATGAGATGTATGTTGTCTCTCCTCTAGTGGTGTTATGTGAATGTTGACTACATGACACTTCACCATTGTTTAGGCCTAGGCGAAGGCATTGGGAAGTAATAAGTAGATGATGGGTTGCTAGAGTGACAAAAGCTTAAACCCTACTTTATGCGTTGCTTCGTAAGGGGATGATTTGGATCCATATGTTTCATGCTATGGTTAGATTTATATTAATTCTTCTTTCATAGTTGTGGATGCTTGCGAGAGGAGTTAATCATAAGTGGGAGGATTTCCCAAGCAAGGATAGCACCCAAGCACCGGTCCACCCACATATCAAATTGTCAAAGTAATGAACGCGAATCATATGAGCATGATAAAAACTAGCTTGACAATAATTCCCATGTGTCCTCGGGAGTGCTTTGCTTTATATAAGAGTTCGTCCAAGATTGTCCTTTGCTACAAAAAGGATTGGGCCACCTTGCTGCACATTAGTTACTTTTGTTACTTGTTACCCATTATGAATTTCAGTGCTTGCAGATAATACTTTGCTGAAAACCGCTTGTCATTTCCTTCTGCTCCTTGTTGGGTTCGACACTCTTACTTATTGAAAGGACTACGATAGATCACCTATACTTGTGGGTCATCAAGACTCTTTTCTGGTGCCGCTGCCGGGGAGTGAAGCGCCTTTGGTAAGGAAACATTTATATTGCATGCTGAAATTTACTGTCATTTGTCACTATGGAAAATAATCCTTTGAGGGGCTTGTTCGGGGTATCTTCACCTCGACCGGTAGAGTAAAGAGTTGCTCCTCAACCTACTAAAAATATTTATTATGAAATTCCTTCGGGTGTGATAGAGAAACTACTAGCTAACCCTTATGCAGGAGATGGAACATTACATCCTGATATGCATCTAATCTATGTGGATGAAGTTTGTGGATTATTTAAGCTTGCAGGTTTGCCCGAGGATGATGTCAAGAAGAAGGTCTTACCTTTATCTTTGAAGGTAAAGGCATTGACATGGTATAGTCTATGTGATGATATTGGATCTTGGAACTACAACCGATTGAAATTAGAATTTCATCAGAAGTTTATCCTATGCATCTGGTTCATCGTGATCGGAATTATATTTATAATTTTTGGCATCATGAAGGAGAAAGTATCGCTCAAGCTTGGGGGAGGCTTAAGTCAATGTTATATTCATGCCCCAATCATGAGCTCTCAAGAGAAATTATTATTCAGAATTTTTATGCTCGGCTTTCTTGTAATGATCAATCCATGCTCAATACTTCTTGTACTGGTTCTTTTATGAAGAAGACTATTGAATTCAAATGGGATTTATTGGAAAGAATTAAACGCAACTCTGAAGATTGGGAACTCGATGAAGGTAACGAGTCAGGTATAAACCTTAAGTTTGATTATCTTAAATCTTTTATGGATACCGATGCTTTTCGTGAATTTAGCACTAAATATGGACTTGACTCTGAGATAGTAGCTTCTTTCTGTGAATCATTTGCTACTCATGTTGATCTCCCTAAGGAGAAGTGGCTTAAATACCATCCTCCCATTGAAGTTAAAGTAGTAGAACCTATTAAAGTTGAAGAAGAAACTGTTACTTATAATGTCGATCCTATTGTTCCTACTGCTTATATTGAGAAACCACCATTTCCTGTTAGGATAAAGGATTATGCTAAAGCTTCAGCTGTGGTTCGTAAGAGTAATACTAGGAGACCTACACCCCCTGAACGAATTAAAGTTGAACCCAGTATTGCCATGGTTAAAGATATCTTGGTTGATAATATTGATGCGCATGTTATTTATTTCTATGATGAAGCTGCAATGATTGCTAAACCCAATATTAAAGATAAACATAGACCTATCATTGGCATGCCTGTTGTTTCTATTAAAATAGGAGATTATTGTTATCATGGCTTATGTGATGTGGGTGCTAGTGTGAGTGCAATTCCTTTTACTTTATATCAAGAAATTATGAATGACATTGCACCCGCTGAGATAGAAGATATTGATGTTATTATTAAGCTTGCTAATAGAGATACTATATCACCAATTGGGATTGTTAGAGAGGTCGAAGTCTTGTGTGGGAAAATAAAATCCCCTACTGATTTTCTTGTTCTTGGTTCCCCACAAGATGATTTTTGTCCCATTATATTTGGTAGACCTTTCTTGAACACTGTTAATGCTAGGACAGATTGCGGAAAGGAAATTGTTACTGTTAGTTTTGGGGACGTGTCTCATGATTTTAATTTCTCTAAATTTCAATAGACAACCCCATGATAAAGAATTGCCTAGTAAGGATGAAATCATTGGTCTTGCTTCTATTGCCGTGCCTCCTGCTGATCCTTTAGAACAATATTTGCTAGGCCATGAAAATGATATGTTTATGAATGAAAGAAAGGAATTAGATGAAATATTCTTCAACCAAATGCCTGTTTTGAGACACAAATTGCCTGTTGAAATCCTTGGAGATCCTCCTCCACCCAAAGGTGATCCCGTGTTTGAGCTTAAACAATTACCTTATACTTTGAAATACGCTTATCTTGATGAAAAGAAGATATATCCTGTTATTATTAGTGCCAACCTTTCAGAGCATGAAGAAAAGAAATTATTGAAAACTCTGAAGAAGCACCGAGCCGCTATTGGATATACTCTTGATGATCTTAAGGGCATTAGTCCTACTCTATGTCAGCACAAAATTAATATGGAGCCCGATGCTAAACCAGTTGTTGATCATCAACGACGGTTAAATCCTAAGATGAAAGAAGTGGTAAGAAATGAAATACTAAAGCTTCTGGAGCTAGGTATAGTTTATCATATTGCTGATAGTAGATGGGTAAGTCTCGTTCATTGTGTCCCTAAGAAGGGAGGTATTTCTGTTGTTCCTAATGATAAGAATGAATTGATTCCACAAAGAATTGTTACAGGTTATAGAATGGTAATTGATTTTTGCAAATTAAACAAAACTACTAGAAAAGATCATTACCCTCTACCTTTTATTGATAAAATGCTAGAAAGACTGTCCAAACATACACATTTTTGCTTTCTAGATGGTTATTCTAGTTTTTCTCAAATACCTGTGTTAAAAGAGGATCAAGAAGAGACCACTTTTACTTACCCTTTCGGTACTTTTGCTTATAGAGTATGCCTGTTGATTTATGCAATGCACCTACTACCTTCCAAAGATGTATGACTACTATATTCTCTGACTTTTGTGAAAAGATTGTTGAGGTTTTCATAGATGATTTCTCTGTTTACGCAACTTATTTGGATGATTGCTTAAGCAACCTTGATCGAGTTTTGCAGAGATGTGAAGAAACTATTCTTGTTTTGAATTGGGAGAAGTGCCACTTTATGGTTAATGAAGGTATTGTCTTAGGGCATAAATTTTTTGAAAGAGGTATTGAAGTTGATAAAGCTAAAGTAGATGCCATTGAAAAGATGTTGTGTCCTAAAGATATCAAAGGTATAAGAAGTTTCCTTGGTCATGCTGGTTTCTATAGGAGGTTTATTAAAGACTTCTCTAAAATTTCTAGGCCTCTGACTAATCTCTTGCAAAAATATGCTCCTTTAGTTTTTGATGATGATTGTGTAGAAGCATTTGAAATACTTAAGAAAGCCTTGATTTCTGCACCTATTGTTCAGCCACCTGATTGGAATTTACCCTTTGGAATTATGTGCGGTGCTAGTGATTATGTTGTTGGTGCTATTCTAGGGCAAAGAGTTGATAAGAAATTGAATGTTATTCATTATGCTAGTAAACTCTAGAGACTGCCCAAAGAAATTATGCTACAACTGAAAAAGAATTTTTAGCAGTTGTTTTTGCTTCTCACAAGTTTAGATCTTATATTGTTGATTCCAAAGTAACTGTTCACACTGATCATGCTGCTATTAAATATCTTATGGAAAATAAAGATGCTAAGCCTAGACTTATTAGATGGGTTCTCTTGTTACAAGAATTTAATTTGCATATTATTGATAGAAAGGGAGCAGAGAACCCCGTTGCAGACAACTTGTCTAGGTTAGAAAATGTTCTTGATGACCCACTACCTATTGATGATAGCTTTCCTGATGAGCAATTAGCTATCATAAATGCTTCTCATAATACTCCTTGGTATGCTGATTATGCTAATTACATTGTTGCTAAATTTATACCACCTAGTTTCACATACTAGCAAAAGAAAAAAAATTCTATGATTTAAGAGATTACTTTTGGGATGACCCACACCTTTATAAAGAAGGAGTAGATGGTGTTATTAGACATTGTGTACCTGAGCATGAACATGAACATATCCTACGCAAGTGTCACTCTGAGGCCTACGGAGGACACCACGCTGGAGATAGATGTAGCGACCCGACCTCAAACAGCCAAGTCTCCGTGCTTCAGTGTCATCCCTGGATTGGTAATGCTGACACACACAATACTCGAGGATTTATAACAGAGTAGCAATCACACACTTATTACATCGAATGTCTCAAAAGAGAACTTATTACAATAAATTTGGCTTAAGGCCATCTAATACGATAACAGCGGAAGGCTTGGAAGATAAAGTGAGTCCATCAATTCCAACAGCATAGCTGAGCTGCACGACAACGACCTAACAAACCTTACTCCTTGTCAGAAAAGTCTGCAACATAATACGTTGCAGCCTGAAAATGGGTCAGCACATGGAATATGCTGGCAAGATAACACGGTAGAGCAAGAACAAAATAATGCTATCACTACATGCATATTTGGCTGGTGGAAAGCTCTATGGTTATAGTTTTTGCGAAAAGCCAATTTTTCCCTACAACAGAGGAAGATATTTTATTTAACTATCATGGTAGTTGAAACATCATTGAGAAGGTTCCTCCAACTCAATCCCAATTAAAGTAATTAACAACCCAACAATATTAGTTTAGAGTGATGAGATACTTATGATACTCCAAGTACTAGATACTCAAGATGTCCATAACCAGGGACACAACTAACCATGATTAGTTTATACACTCTGCAGAGGTTTGCGCACTTTTCCCCACAAGACCCGATCTCCTCCATTGGATTTCTCGCACTACAGGGTGTTTAAGAAACGGATGACTGAGACACAGTCTTTCAGAAGCATTAACTCCTTACTTCGGGCAGACCATACCAACCTACATCCCACTACCTACTGATCCACCTCTTCGGAAGCTTCACGCAACTTACTCAACTATGCTAGAGCCCATAATAGCTTGTGGCTACACATGGAAGTTTCTATCATGAAAATATCTCAGTTCCCTTTGAGCCTAGGTGGCGGACCATAACATTATCACACGGGTACTCCGGGATATCCTAGGACAACACTGGATTCCCCAGGTGCCCAACAAACAATCCACCCAGATGTGTATTCAAGTTGCCACCTTAAGTTGAACCATTAATTAACAATCTCGCATCTGTCATGGATTTCACTCACCCAACCACGTCTACGAGCATAGCATAACAATATAAGCAATACGTAGAAGTAACTCCCAAGGGTTTGAATAATAGGGCAATATGTTCTACCTCATCAACTACTTCCCAACCCACATGTTAATCACATCCTAACCATGCAATGTTTGAGGATTGGAACTAATGCATAAAAACTAGGTGATAAAGGGGTATGATCAAAGAGTTACTTGCCTTGCTAATGATCCGCAAAACCTAGGGATTCGTAGTAGCACGCTTCGCACTTCGGGTGTTCTATCACAAACAAACAATAGCATACATAAGCAATCAAGCAAAGAAACACGGGTAAAACTCAAACAAGAAAATCTAACCAGAAAGCTCAACTTAAGAACTCCGGTTTGCAAAAAGAATCAAATCAAACGAAGCAATGAAACTCAAACTGCGAAAGAAACAAGATCCGTTTACTAATCTGGACTAAGGTCAAATTTTACAGTAGCAAAAGCTTGTTCAAGTTGGTTAAACAAAAAGAGGGTTTCGAGACGAAGATCTAGGCGCTTGAATCGCCTGATTCCGACAAACGAGCAAAAAGATAAACTAAAACAAAAATCGGATCAAAAATCGCGATTGAAAATAATCACAGAAAATCCAAGCAAAAAGAAAACTGACGAACAGGCTAACGAACGAGCGTTCGTTCTCTGTTACTAACGAGTAAACTCCGTTCGTTAAAACGAACGTACGGACGAATGTCCGCAAAGTAACTAAACCGCGAAAAACCGGTGAACCAATCTATCCAAAAAAACTAGGGTTTCCGAGAAAACTGAACCGTTTTTTTTAAAACCGAACGGTTCTACCTCCGGCGAAGTCCGGCGTGGCGGGGCTGCTCCGGCGGGCGGCGGGGCAGTGCGGG
>NC_057797.1:346787387-346795490 GCF_018294505.1 Triticum aestivum | reverse complement strand
CTTGCGGCGGCGGGGTGGTGCGGGCTCCAAGAGCGGCGGGGCGGCGGCTTTTAAGGAGGAGGCGGGGCGGCTCGGCTTGGAGGAGGGGGCACGGCGCGGGAGTCCTGGCCGGACTCCGCTTCGCGGCGACGGCGCGGTCTCGGTCTCCCGAGCGGAGATGAGGTGCGTGCGGCTGGGCTTCGGCCCAGTCGGGCGCTAATTTTCTTAAATAAATTTTGCCGGAACTAAAAAAATCCTAGAAAATAAAATAAAATTCTAAAAATGCCAAAACAAATTTTCACCGTCAAAATAAAATATTTAGAACAAGGTGAACATTTTCTTGGCCCTAAAATGCAACTTTGAAAAACATGCAATTTTTTCTAATTCAAATAAAATAGCAATAAACTCCGGATAAAAGTCAAATATTTGATTTTAATCTTTTTCCTCCAATATTTCATTTATTTTGGAGAAGTCATATTATCTCCTCTCATGTATTTTAATATGAAATATTTTCGGAGAGAAAAATAATTAAAACCAAAATCCTCGTTTCAATATTTGATAAAACTCAAATATGAAAACAGGGAAATCCCTAACTCTCTCTGAGGGTCCTTGAGTTGCTTAGGATTTTGAGGATCGCAAAATGAAATGCAATAAAATATGATATGCATGAATGATCTATGTATAACATTCCAAATTGAAAATTTGGGATGTTACAAACCTACCCCGCTTAAGATGAATCTCGCCCTCGAGATTCGGGGTGGCTAGAGAATAGGTGTGGGTGGTCTTTGCGAAGATCATCCTCTCGTTCCCAGGTGGCTTCGTCCTCGGTATGGTGGCTCCACTGAACTTTGCAAAACTTGATAACCTTGCTACGGGTGACCCGGCTGGCAAATTCGAGAATCCTGACTGGCTTCTCCTCATAGGTCAAATCACTGTCCAACTAAATCACATCCAAGGGTACCGTATCTCTTAACGGTATATCGGCCATCTCAGCATGACACTTCTTCATCTGTGAAACATGAAATACATCATGAACTCCTGATAGTCCTTCAGGTAACTCCAACTTGTAGGCAACTTCTCCCATATGTTCCAAAATTCGATACGACCCTACAAATCTCGGGGCTAACTTTCCCTTAACTCCAAAATGTTTCACTCCTCGCAAGGGTGACACTCGCAGATATGCTCTATCTCCAATTTCATAGGTTATTTCCTTGCGTTTCGAATCTGCATAACTCTTTTGCCTGGACTGAGCTATCTTCAGTCTATCTCTGATCAACTTAACTTTCTCTTCAAACTCTTTGATCAGATCTGGTCCAAACAATTGTCGGTCTCCGACTTCATCCCACATCAACGGTATTCTGCACCTTCGTCCGTACAGGGCTTCGAACGGTGCCATCTTTAAACTGGCTTAGTAGGTGTTGTTGTATGAAAACTTTGCGTAGGACAAATTGTCATACCAACTAGATCCATAATCTAGCGAACAGGCCCTCAACATATCCTCCAGAATCTGGTTGACTCTCTCGGTCTGTCCATCTATCTGCGGGTGAAAAGTTGTACTGAATTCCAGCCTTGTTCCCAGAGTTTGGTGCAACTGATGCCAAAACTTTGAAGTAAACTGTGTCCCTCTATATGATACGATGGTCCTGGGAACTCCATGCAGGCATACGATCCTGGTCATATATATCTTGGCCAACTTCGCACTTGTATAGGTGGTTTTCACTAGGATAAAGTGAGCTACTTTGGTCAAGCGATCAACTACTACCCATATAGAATCATATCTTGATTTGGTACTGGGTAGTTCGGTGATAAAATCCATGCCAAGTTTATCCCACTTCCATTCGGGTATCGGCATAGGCTGTAACAATCCTGCTGGCTTTTGATGCTCAGCCTTCACTCTCTGACATACATCACATACGGCTACATACTCAGCAATATCCTTCTTCATACCAGTCCACCAGAAACGTTCCTTCAAATCCAAATACATCTTGGTGTTTCTGGGGTGTATCGAGTATGGTGAGTCATGAGCCTCCTGAAGTATTAACTTCCTGATGTCTGTGTTATTGGGCACATAAACACGGTCCTCAAACCATAAGGTGTCGTGCTCATCCTCACGAAAACGTTTGGACTTTCCTTTGCTCATTCTCTCTTTTATCTCGGCAATCTCTTTGTCCTCCTTCTGAGCTTCTCGAATCTTTCCTAACAATGTAGATTGAACCTCCATGGTTGCAACAAACCTCTAGGAACAATCTCCAATCAAAGTTCCCCGAGATCCTCTGCTAACTCCTTTGACAATCCCGTGCTCACTAGGGTATTAGCATAACTCTTCCGACTCAAAGCGTCAGCTACGGCATTGGCCTTGCCAGGATGATAGTGAAGCTTCATGTCATAATCCTTTATAAGCTCCAACCATCTCCTCTGCCTAAGGTTCAGCTTGTTCTGTGTGAAAATGTACTTCAAACTCTTATGATCCGTGTACACATCACAACAATTTCCAATAAGGTAATGCCTCCAGGTCTTCAACGCATGCACTACGGCAGCCAACTCCAAATCATGCATGGCATAATTTACTTTGTGCGGTTTCAGTTGTCGCGAGGCATACGAAACAACTCTTCCATCCTGTATAAGCACACTTCCAAGTCCTAAGCGAGAGGCATCGCAATACACTTGGAACTCCTTACATATATCCGGCAGAATCATCACTAGGGTTGTAGTCAAACGTTTATTTAACTCCTGAAAACTTGCTTCACATTCTTCTGTCCATTTAAATTTGGTATCCTTCTTGAATAACTCCGTCATTGGCTTCACAACTTGGAAAAATTCTCAATGAATCTCTGATAGTATCCTGCGAGTCCAAGAAAACTGCGGATCTTGCTAACTGAAGTGGGTGCCAACCATTCAGTGACTGACTGAACCTTGGTAGGATCTACTGCTACACCTTCTCCTGATATAACATGTCCAAGGGATCCTACTTCCTTCAGCCAAAACTCGCATTTGCTGAACTTGGCATACAACTGATGTTCCCTGAGTTTCTCGAGAACTAAGCGCAAATGCTCTTCGTGCTCCTCCTCGTTCTTCGAGTATACCATTATATCATCAATGAACACCACAACAAACTTATCCAAATATTCCATGAATACTTTGTTCATCATGCTCATGAAGTAGCCAGGGGCGTTAGTCAGTCCAAACGACATGACCGTATATTCATACAACCCGTACCATGTGGTGAATGCTGTCTTTGGTATGTCCTTCTCTCGTATCTTCAGCTGGTGATATCCAGATCGCAAGTTGATCTTTGAAAACACCTTATCTCCTTGCAGCTGGTCGAACAAATCATTGATCATCGGCAGTGGGTATTTGTTCTTGATCGTCACCTCATTTAACACACGATAATCAACAACCATTCTTAGAGACTTATCCTTCTTCTCGACCAAAAGCACTAGGGCTCCCCATGGTGATGAGCTCCGTCGAATGTAACCTTTCTCCAATAACTCCTTGATCTGTTTCTTAATCTCCTCCAGATCATTTGCGGGCATCCAATATGGTCGCTTCGATATAGGCCCGGTGCCTGGCAATAGCTCTATCAAAAACTCGATGCCTCGATCCGGTGGCATGCCTGGTAACTCTTCTGGAAAAACATCTGGGTAATCCTTCACTACATGCACTTCCTCCTGAACAACTCCCGCTAGGGTATTCACTTGGCTACTTCTTGGCGCATGCCTAGATACATACTTGATCCTTTTCCCTTAGGGGTGGTGAGACAAATTGACTTACTAACACAGTCAATGCTTCCTCCATACTTTGACATCCAATCCATGCCTAATATCACATCCAATCCTTGTGACTCCAAGATTATTAGGTCGGACGGAAAAACATGGCTACCAATGGTTAGGGGTATCTGGTCGCACCATCGACTAGCCATATACTCTGCTCCAGGTGAACTCACTAACAGATGGGTCCTAAGGGTTTGGGTCGGTAGTTTAAACTTATCCACGAATTCCCTTGATATGTATGAATGCGATGCACCAGTATCAAAAAGAACAAGGGCGGTAAAAGACTTAACCAAAAACTTACCAATAACCGCGTCTGGCTGTTCTTCAACCTCCTCCATATTGACGTGGTTCACTTGTCCTTTGTTGAATGGATTGGGATTCTTTCCGGTGCTCCCATTGCCGTTTCCATTCTTCGCTTCAGGGCACTCCATGGCATAGTGTCCACTCTTCCCGCACTTGAAACAAGTAACGTGGCTTAGGTCTCTCTTTGCGGGTGTGGCTGGATTGGAACGGTTCTGATTGTTGCTTGCTCCACTCCCATTCCCATTCCTTGGGCCAGTATGATTATGGTTACTTCCTCCATTGTGGGTGTGGCCTCCATGGTTATGAACAAGTCCTCCCGAGTTTGGGGTTAGGAGAGACTTCTGCCGAGCTCCTGAATTATACCTTCCTTGTCCATACTTCCTCTTACGGCTCTCAATTTGTTGTTGCTTCCCTTCAATCATAAGAGCCTTATCTACCAACTCCTGGTAGTTGTTGAATGTTGCCATCATCAACTGCATGCTCATCTCATCATTCAGCCCTTCCATAAACTTCTCCTGCTTTGCGGCATCTGTGGCCACATCATCAGGGGCATAGCGAGATAACTTGCTAAACTCATCCGCGTACTGAGCCACAGTACGGTTCCCCTGACGTAAGTTGCGAAACTCACACTTCTTCATACTCATAGCTCCAGTTGAGACATGGGCTGTACGGAAGGCTTGCTGAAACTGATCCCATGTAACAGTGGATATAGGGTAGGTGACTATGTAATTCTCCCACCATGAGGCTGCTGGTCCATCTAACTGATGTGCGGCAAAATGCACCTTCTCAGCATCGGTACATCCTGTAGTGATTAACTCCCTTCCAATCCTGCGGAGCCAATCATCTGCTACTATGGGCTCAGTGCTACCAGAAAACACCGGCGGCTGCAACCTCAGGAAACAGGCTAAGTTGTCAACCGGTGGCGGTGGCGGTGGATTATTGTTGTTGTTATTGTTGTTGCCTTGGTTCTGAACTAACAACTGCATTAGGGTATTCTGCTGCCGGATTAACTGAGTGAGCTCCGATGGGAAGGTAAATCCGGGATCACGTCTCGGAGGCATCTGATGGGTTTAGAGGGGAGAGATTAGAATAGAATGAGGTCTAATGAGAAAAACACTACCATATGCACATGAGACAAACACACACATTTCACTCAATCAATCAAGCAAAGGCATACAATCGATCTGACTAACATTACAAAAGTGCTCGGACTATACTATTTACATGGTGGAATACTACTACTGATGTGGTGGTCTACTAAAAATATTCTTCGGTCAAAGACTCCATAACGTTTGCTCTAGCTTTGTCTTCATATTCATCCTTGCTATTGTCGGGGTCCGAGTCAGTGTCTTCGATGATAATGTAGTCCTCCGGGCAAATCTCCTTGGGTTCTTCGTCTTCTCCTGGTGCGGGGTCTCCCAGAAATACTCCAAGATTCCTTTCTAGCTCGTCATTCTTCTCCACTAGTACGACGATTTCCTCCTCATAATCATCACGAGTAGCCTTAAGTTCTTCCTCCAGTTCCGTGATCCTAGTCATTGCCTTCTTCAGGTCTATCATTCCTGCGCACATCTGGTTCTCCTGGCGACGAATGTGTTGGTTTAACTCCTAGATGAAAGCTGCAATTGATCTATCCTTCCTGGTGCTGATCATCTCCCATTGCTCATCTCGATGCCCACAAATCTGATAGATAGTGTCTTTAAGCTCCTTATGATAAACTTCTCCAATGCGTCCCATGGTGATGTGAGCTGCCATACTCTTTCCTAGACTCCAGGTTGGTGTATAGAAGGAAAACTCTGTGGGCTTAGTGACTGGCGTGAATGTCCTTCCTGGAACTTGGACTTGAATCATCCATCGCTCCTCTTCTGGTAATGTGGCATTGTAAGTCCCGGTGAAACTTGGTATTCCAATGTTCAGGTACCTAGTGACTTCCTTCAAGTGTTGTCCAAAAGGTGCTTCTTCATCCGGCTGTGCAAAGTTGTTCCTTGCGTCTGCCATCCTAAAGAGTAGAAAATGGAGAGGAGTCAGAAATGAGAAGAGAATAGTGATCTAGGGCTTTAGCTTAGTGGTCGTGTCCTACACTCAGCGTGTGTTCTGATACCATCTTGTAGCGACCTGACCTCAAACGGCCAAGTCTCTGTGCTTCAGTGTCATCCCTGGATCGGTAATGCTGACACACACAGTACTCGAGGATTTATAACAGAGTAGCAATCACACACTTATTACATCGAATGTCTCAAAAGAGAACTTATTACAATAAATATGGCTTAAGGCCATCTAATACGATAACAACGGAAGGATTGGAAGATAAAGTGAGTCCATCAATTCCAACGGCATAGCTCAGCTGCACGGCAACGACCTAACGAACCTTACTCCTCGTCAGAAAAGTCTGCAACATAATACGTTGCATCCCGAAAACGGGTCAGCACATGGAATATGCTGGCAAGATAACACAATAGAGCAAGAACAGAGAAATGCTATCACTACATGCATATTTGGCTGGTGGAAAGCTCTATGGTTATAGTTTTTGCGAAAAGCCAATTTTTCCCTACAACAAAGGAATAGATATTATTTAACTATCATGGTAGTTGAAACATCATTGAGAAGGTTCCTCCAACTCAATCCCAATTAAAGTAATTAACAACCCAACAATATTAGTTTAGAGTGATGAGATACTTATGATACTCTAAGTACTAGATACTCAAGATGTCCATAACCAGGGACACAACTAACCATAATTAGTTTATACACTTTGCAGAGGTTTGTGCACTTTTCCCCACAAGACCCGATCTCCTCCGTTGGATTTCTCGCACTACAGGGTGTTTGAGAAACGGATGACCGAGACACAGTCTTTCAGAAGCATTAACTCCTTACTCGGGGCAGACCATACCAACCTACATCCCACTACCTGCTGATCCATCTCTTCGGAAGCTTCACGCAACTTACTCAACTATGCTAGAGCCCATAATAGCTTGTGGATGCACATGGAAGTTTCTAGCATGAAAATATCTCAGTTCCCTTTGAGCCTAGGTGGCGGACCATAGGATTATCACACGGGTACTCTGGGATATCCTAGGACAACACTGGATTCCCCAGGTGCCCAACAAACAATCCACCCAGATGTGTATTCAAGTTGACACCTTAGTTGAACCATTGATTAACAATCTCACATCTGTAATGGATTTCACTCACCCAACCACGTCTACGAGCATAGCATAGCAATATAAGCAATACGTAGAAGTAACTCCCAAGGGTTTGAATAACAGGGCAATAGGTTCTACCTCATCAACTACTTCCCAACCCACATGTTAATCACATCCTAACCATGCAATGTTTGAGGATTGGAACTAATGCATAAGAACTGGGTGATAAAGGGGTATGATCAAAGTGTTACTTGCCTTGCTGATGATCCACAAAACCTAGGGATTTGTAGTAGCACGCTTCGCACTCCGGGTGTTCTATCGCAAACAAACAATAGCATACATAAGCAATCAAGCAAAGAAACACGGGTAAAACTCAAACAAGAAGATCTAACCAGAAAGCTCAACTTAAGAACTCCGGTTTGCGAAAAGAATCAAGTCAAACGAAGCAACGAAACTCAAACTGCGGAAGAAACAAGATCCGTTTACTAATTTGGACTAAGGTAAAATTTTACAGTAGCAAAATCTTGTTCAAGTTGGTTAAACAGAAAGAGGGTTTCGAGACAAAGATCTAGGCGCTTGAATCGCCTGATTCTGACAAACGAGCGAAAAGATAAACTAAAACGAAAATCAGATCAGAAATCGCGATTGAAAATAATCGCGGAAAATCCGAGAAAAAGAAAACTGGCGAGCAGGGTAACGAACAAGCGTTCGTTGTCTGTTAATAACGAGTAAACTCTGTTCTTTAAAACAAACGTACGGACGAACGTTCACAAAGTAACTAAACCGCGAAAAACAAGTGAACCGATCTATCCAAAAAAACTAGGGTTTCTAAAAAAAACCGAGCCGGGTATTTTTTTTAAACCGAACGGTTCTACCTCCGGCAAAGTCCTGCGTGGCGGGGCTGCTCT